>NC_091460.1:4280307-4580307 GCF_027789765.1 Dendropsophus ebraccatus | reverse complement strand
TGCCACTCTGAAGATGTCAGAAGATGCTGGTCTATTGGCCATTAGATGACTTCTACAAGTCCTTGTTGACTGTAGTATTGTAAGACTTTATCCATGGCCCGGGAACAGCTGGTGTTATAGATGGTGACTCTCGATGCTCCCAGCAGTCTATACATCTCAATGCTCTGGATCGTCTGCAGGACGTTATTGTACCATCCAAATACAGTAGAGATACACACCGTGAAGTTGACTGTATATGGCTCCGGATTATGATTTCTGACTCTAAACCTGATGATGTCATCTCGATGTGTAGAATTAGATTCCTGGATGGATATGTCATTATATTCACAGTCTGAAGGCTCTGAACACAAGATGTCAGCGGTTCCATATGGAAAACCATATCTGTCTCTATGGATATCTATCTGTCCTCTCACAAGCACCGTCTGGTTAGGCAAACAATGGAACAAGCAATAAAGTTCCGTCACAGATACATGGACTATGGAGAGGACTCGCACTGCGTTTTTATCTCTCGGGTCATAGTACGGGGCAATGATGAACGTTTTGTTGCTCACGGCTGTTAGGGTTTCCTGTCTTCTTACTATTGGTTTACTATGTTCCCATTTGTGTATAAAAAAGCTCAAAACAGTGATACACACACATAGACAGCAGATGTAAAACATGGAGAATGGAGAGGTTTTCATGGCTCCACCATACGAGCACCACTGTAAGAAGACAAAGAATAGTTGTTAGTAATATTCTCATCATCTCCATCCATCTTCTCATCTATGTTGTGGCTTCAGTGAATAATGTATAACATGTATATACCATGTTCCTTTTATAATACTGGTGTTGCCCTATGGGGCAGGGGGGCCTTTGGTCCCTTCACACACTTGAGCCTGAGTGCGACTGCCACCTCTGTTCCCTTATAGCTATCCCCATGCTTGTCCATGATGGTCAGTAGTTCCATGGAGGAATAACCTGTAGCCTGGGAGTAAACTGTAGTAAAACACATATGATGGGACGACAGAGTCTTGTTTTAAATAGACTCTCTACATCATCAGTAGTGGGTAAGAGTTGGAAATGGAGGAAATTGGAGTGTGTTCTGTGGAGTTTGTGCATTTTAGAACAGATTTCACTATATGATTGGAGTCTGAGGATAGTGAGTGATGGATATGAGCAAATCCCACAAGTTTAAGCCACTCCCATATGCGTTCAAAGGGAAAAAAGGGTCTCAAGAAGTAGAAAGGTCTGGAGGGGACAGATGGGTCTGGAGAGAACTGAGGTCACCAGAAGCAGTGGCTAAAGGAGATAAAGCGCCCTGTTACACAGGGCAATAATGTATCAAATCAGGCTGATTGGGCAGATCATCGATTTGTGTAATAAGAACAACGATCAGCTGATGACAACGATCGTGTCCTTTGGTCCCGACCTAAAACCTTCAGCCGGCTGATGAATGTGTAAAGAAAAAATAATAAACGATACATACCTGTCCTGGCTTTCTGATGCCCTGCTAGCCCGGTCCCTGCAGTGTTAGGCCGCTCAGCCAATTTCTGGCTACGGCACTGTCCTGGTGATTGGCTGAGCGGCCTGTCACTCCAGACACTGCGCGGAGCAGGCTGAAGCTACAGGACATCAGGGAGCGCGGAGAGGTACTGTATGTATAGTATATTATTTTATACTTATTAGGCAAGGGCTGCACGCACATTTCTAAAGATATATACCCCTTGCTTCATGATTATCATACTGTATATGGGCTCAGTAAGCGAACGCCGATCTAGCAGATCAACGCTCACACTAAGGGCCCTATTACACCAATAGATTATCTGACAGATTTTTTTGAGCCAAAGCCAGGAATGGACTATAAACAGGGAACAGGTAATAAAGGAAAGACTGAGATTTCTCCTCTTTTCAAATCCATTCCTGGCTTTGGCTTAAAAAAATCTGTCAGATAATCTGTTGGTGTAATAGGGCCCTAAGTCATGGGGCTGTGTAATACGGCGCTAAGAGGAAACGAAAGCAAAAAGGATAGAGAAATCCGGGGGGCGGGGGGCGCGGAGTTTGTTGTATCAGAAGCATCTAGAGGAAGGGACAGAAGAATTTGAATGGAATACAGAAATCTGGAGAAAACAGAGGGGACTGGAGGAGACAAAGGAGTCTGGAGAAAGTACAGTACGATTGGTCTAGAGGTGACAAAGGTGTCTGGAATAAGTAAGATGGGTCTGTAAAAAGTAAGATGGGTCTAGAGGAACTAAGATGGGTCTAGAGGTGACAAAGGCGTCTGGAAGAAGTAAGATGGGTCTGAAAAAAGTAAGATGGGTCTGAAAAAAGTAAGATGGGTCTAGAGGTGACAAAGGCGTCTGGAAGAAGTAAGATGGGTCTGAAAAAAGTAAGATGGGTCTAGAGGTGACAAAGGCGTCTGGAAGAAGTAAGATGGGTCTGGAGGAACTAAGATGGGTCTAGAGGTGACAAAGGCGTCTGGAGGAAGTAAGATGGGTCTGGAGGTGATAAAAGCGTCTGGAAGAAGTTAGATGGGTCTGGAGGTTACCAAGGCGTCTGGAAAAATTAAGATGGGTCTAGAGGAACTAAAATGGGTCTAGAGGTGACAAAGAAGTCTGGAGAAAGTAAGATGGGTCTGGAGGAGACAAAGGAGCCTAGAGAAAGTAAAATGGGTCTGTAGGTGACAAAGGCATCTGAAAGAAGTAAGATGGGTCTGTAGGTGACCAAGGCGTCTGGAAGAAGTAAGATGGGTCTGGAGGTGACCAAGGCGTCTGGAAGAAGTTAGATGGGTCTGGAGGTGACCAAGGCGTCTGGAAGAAGTTAGATGGGTCTGGAGGAAGTAAGATGGGTCTGGAGATGATAAAAGCGCCTGGAAGATATAAGATGGGTCTGGAGGAAGTAAGATGGGTCTGGAGGTGATAAAAGCACCTGGAAGATAGAAAATGGGTCTGGAGGAACTAAGATAGGTCTGGAGGTGACAAAGGGTTCTTGAGGAGATAAAGAAGTCTGGAGAAAGTAAGATGGGTCTGTAGGAGACAAAGGCGTCTGGAAGAAGTAAGTGCAGGGAAAACACTTTAAAAGTTTTTCCTGTAATAAGTCTTTGGTTGTTTCTTATCTCTTCGGGCCCGCTTTGTTGCACCCTGTTTTGTAATACTTGATCAGGTTACCTGTATACTTTATACAATAACAGCTCAGCCCTCATATTGTGATTGGTTGCTGTGGGCGGTTTCCACCCGTATCTCTTTTTTACAGTTTGATAAATCTTGGCCAAAGTCTCTATAATTTGATGTATCACAAATCAATAATGGAGACTGCTCATTATCTGATGTCTGTGAAGAAACGTGGAGTTCACAGGGCAATTAACAATTGCTGGTTACCTGATTCTGTCGCAGATAAACCTAACTTGTATCCGTTGTCTGGCCGCTCGCCCTTATAGATAAGCTGCCGCATGTGAATATGAGGAGCAGCACTATATCTGCCCATTGTATATCTTTAATACAGCATTTTACAGCAGATATGGAAGTGCTGACATTTTCCACTTCTTTCCTGCTATGTCCTAAGGATTGAAAAGTTCAGGCACTGTGCAAGGGAGCTGGTTGCTCCAGGCCATCAAGATGATGGAGACCCAACCCTTTATGTCACCATGATGTTATATTCAGTAGCGGGGGTCCGAGTGGGGTAACCTCTTAGACGTTATATAAAGGCTGGTTGTCGGGCTCTGCCATTGGGGAAAGTTGGAAAATTAGCAGTAGGTCCAACCAAAGCTCTAGTATCTATGGCCATCGTAAAGGGGTATTCCCATCTTCACAAGGTTTGCCATATCCACAGTATTTACAGGATAGGGAATAACTAAGAGACTGTAGGGGTCCAACTGCTGCCCCCCCCCCCATGATTTTAAGAGCAGGGACCCAGAAATGTTCTTGTTGGGTCTTATGGTTGATCATGCATCACATTACAGCTTTTGCTATCTTCAGTGGTTCTGAGAGAAGGAATGAAGGGGTGGTGTACATGTACGGCCTGCTGCTTTGCGGCATCTGACAGGTTCAATCTGAAGAAATGCAACAATTTTCTACCTTTGCCATTGCCTATCATGGGGGGCGGGGGGTTATGTGTACCTGTTGCTTTATTAAACAGTAACCCAGGGGAGCCAGGTGTTAGCTAGGGCACGTGGTAGTGTACTTCTCACGTGTAGGTGCCCACCCCTGGATATGCCAACACACACCCGTTAAAGGTTGGGGTAGTGCAAAGGAACAGACTATGGAGTCCAGCAAGGTCTTAAACGGGCAAAATGTTTACTCGACTTCTTAAAGGTGCAGTGCACATTATAACAGTCTTTCCAATACAGGTGCAATACAGTGGATAACTTTGCTGACTGAGATCCCTTGTGGTGAGCTGGGTACTTGAGAAAGAATACTTGGTAAATATCTTAAACTTCACAGCTTCTCGCTGGTATACTGTTTAGAAGACTTGAATGATTCACTGCTTGACTAGCAGGTACATAGGAGAAGAATACTTTTAACACTTGTCTGACTTGACTAGCAGTGGTGACGGAGGACTACCTGCAGGGTAGGGAGAGAGATAGGTCCTCTCTAGACACTTAGGTACTCAGCTGTGGGGGCTTAAGAGACGAAGTAACTACATCCACAGGTATGAACATCTGCCTAAAGCTGGCGGTGCGAACAGAGTGACACAGATCCAGGAATACAGGCCCCACCTAGTGGGTAGAGCTAGCCATCTGCGGGACCCTAAGGAAAGCTAGTACATTGCAGCAGAGTTTTCGGCTTTAGTCACGCCTACCTAACTGCTGGCGAAGATTCCTGTCTAGTTATTAGGGAAAGAAGAAGATAGTCCCCCAGTGTGGATAGGATTCCCATTACTTCCGCCTACAGCATCCTCATCCCCTCACTCAGTAGCTGGACATGGCTAGGGTGGAGGGGCTGTCTTTCATAGATACAGTACCCACAAATGGGTTCTGGCCTGCAGGCCAGGCCCTGGAAAACCCTGCAGCAGGAACCTTTTTGTGCACACTTCCTCTTTAGAATACCCCGACACACCCCAACTAACCCCACCTAACTACATATACCTGTCAGGGGAATCCCTGATTGGGCAGTAATATACTAGAAGACACTAAACTCTAGCCTCTAATGGACCAGAAAACAGAGGAAGGATAAGTGTCAGGTACCCAGCTGAGGGATTGGCCCTCAGTCAGTTGAACGTCACGTGTCATATACAATATAATACATGAGGAAATATATGTCCACAGTTAACCCCTTTAGCAAAATCTCCTTCAGCTGTGCTAGGTAGTGCAAAAAAGTGACAGTGGTGGATGTGCAGAGTACAGGACCTTTGGCCCAGAGCATATACAGGCCAAAGTACCGACCTACACACATGCTACATGGCAGTGGATCATCCTCTCTGGCACACTGCGGGTCCATATCTCAGTACGTGGTGGCAGCGAGTTGTATATCTGGACTGTATAGGTTGTTTAAATATGATTTATGCTCAGTTAACAATCTGAGTGGAAGGTGATGGAAATTTACACCCATGTGGTGCTGGGAAGGTGTGTACATGACAGGAGGAACAGCTGATACTACACGCCAGATGTGCTCAAGAAATTCTTACTAAGGTCCTCTTCACACATCAGGAAAGCGCCCAGGAATACAGACACTACAATACACTTTTTTTTCCTGATCAGGAAATCCTTCATCCTCCTGATGGTTTCCTGTCCGTAATTACTGATGGTTTCCTGAAGGCCTCGCGATCAAGATTTTCTGACAATAAAAACTGACACAGACGTGCTAAGGGGGCCATACCCATGGACAGCACTAGCCCACCGGGGATAACATGGACAGTGAGTATTACTGTGTGTAACTTCCATGGAATAGAACAAGTTGGAGGATATCCTGGGAATACTGGTGACCTGTCAGCTCTCAATGCCAAACAGGGGCTGCAAAGGCAGATGGAATATAGAGCGTGTAATAAGAGATTCAGGTATTCATATCAATGAGAAGTCACCCAATCCCATGACTGTGACAGGACCTACAGACTAATGTATACAGCGGCCTCCCAACTCTTCCATGACCTATAAGGACACATTTCCCAGCAACAGAGGACCCATTCCCAAAGGGCAAGTTCATAAGAAGGCAAGAAGACCTCCCCAAAGGGCAATTACCCAGAAGCACAAAGGAACACATTCACAGCAGCACAGAGGACCTTTCCCCAAAGGGCAAGTTCACAGCAGCACAGAGGACCGTTCCCCCAAGGGCAATTACCCAGAAGCACAGAGGACCTCTCTCCAAGAGCACGTTCACAGCAGCACAGAGGACCCTTCCCCAAAGGGCAATTACCCAGAAGCACAGAGGACCTCTCTCCAAGAGCACGTTCACAGCAGCACAGAGGACCCTTCCCCAAAGGGCAATTACCCAGAAGCACAGAGGACCTCTCTCCAAGAGCACGTTCACAGCAGCACAGAGGACTCTTCCCCAAAGTTCAAGTTCCCAGGAACATGGAGAAGCCCTCACCAATATAAGGTTCATAGACACACAAAGGATCAATGCCCAAAGAGAAGTTACCCAGAAGCACGGAGACCCCCTCTACAAGACTACATTCACAGAAGCACAGAGAACCTTTCTCCGCTGCCAAATTACCAGCAACACAGAGGACCCTTACCTATTGACCAAGTTCACAGCAGCACAGAGGATCCACCAACTTGTTGATAAAAGCAATAACTTTGCACCTCCCGGTGGTGCAGAGACGGTCCGTGTGGTGGCACTGACCGCTCAGAGGACCTGTCGCCTCAGCAGACGCGTCTGGTTGCTCATTGTGTTTGGGATTAAAGTGATGGGTACAGAGGTGGATGTTGTGTATGACGGTTATTTGTAGTTTTGCCAGATGGTAATATCATGATCAATAGAAAGTCACAAGGTGTTGTAAAGTGCTTTTCTCACTGCTTCCTCTTGTGTGGGATCTTGTGTAAAATGTACGGTAATAATTGTTGGCACCAGGACAGCATTTTGTTGTACTTTGGATTTTTCCATGTCCCATGTCCCTCCTACATCTGGCTGCTTCCCCTTATGCAGGGTCCCTTGGGTACTTATCACGGTGGTCCGGAGTGGAGTTGTGACCCACCCGGACTATTGGTACAGTGGTGTCCCACCATGGGTGTTGCTATTGGTTACACCATTCGCAATAGTCTGTACTCATATGTGTAAGTGGTAATGTAGCAGTACCAACGTTTTACCACTAGATGTCGCTATTTGCTGTATTGTATACCTAAATATTGCACAGCTGTAGATGCTAAAGGATTATTGTTTTTCTTACCACATGGATCTGTACACCAATGAGAGTTTTTTCTTCTCTCTTATCACCTTTCTCTTTACATCTTTCACACGCACTCCTCACCCACTCACAGCACAGCTTACATTCGCTGTAGGAAGGAAGTCACATGGGTAGAGGAAGTGTGGGGTCTTTCTACTTTGGATTCTGTAGGAGAAGGACGCAAGCTTGTTTGGTGACCCCCGGATGATGTTGTAGCGGTGGGATGGACGGTCACTTGCTAGATGGAAGTGTGACGCCACTACTGGTGGTGGATGGCCGAGATACAGTGACAAAACAGTGACAAAACAGATAAGGGTTTTGTCATATGACACCACTGCCAGGTGGGCACACAGGTGTGATGGCACGCCTGCTTTTAAAGAGTAAGGCAGGTTGTACCCTTCTCCCCTGTGGTCGGTGTCCTGTCGGGTTGCTGCAGGGTCCCTTGGGATAGTGTAGTCACAGGTGTTGTTGTCACAGCTGGCCAGAGCTGTGTAATGACCCTCCCAAATAGTGATAGGACCCGCCACCCACAGAAAGGGGAAGTGTCACAAGGTTGCGGTGTACATGCTGTGCAGGTGGTGGTGAATAATCACAGACTCAGTTGTGACTTGGTTACTACTTGTAAATGTGCAGCAGGTAATACGGATCTTGATATACACTTGATACAGTTCCAATAAATACACGAACATAGAACCACCAGATCTTTGTGATAAGTGCTGAGTAGGATGTAGTAGTGTTGGTAGAGTTGTACTGAGGTAGCGTAGTAGAGAGGAAGATGCTGTGAGAGTCTGAACCCATGTAGTAATGTGCTCTGCCGGGATGTTGGAGTGTATAGAGGAATACCTGTAGAAGAAGAAGGAACAACCTATGCCTGTGTATTAACCTTTCCTATAGTCTTCACACCACCTGATGCCCACTAGCTTTGGCAGAACCGTACTAATAGGTGACACAGGCCCCAGACCTTTGTTACCTAGGATGAGCGGAACGGTCAGAATTTTCTGAGTACACCCGCGCTGCGAGATGGAGTTCATAGACTTTCACTAACTTTGCCGGATCAGTTCCTAGCTCTTTGGCCCTTTCATGGATACTGTCCTGCACTGTAGTGACTCCTAGTCCTCGGCGTGGGTTGAGGTGATCTATTGGCTAGTCCTCTCTGGAAGGATTTAGCAGTACACCACACAGCGTGTTTGATGCTTCAAGAAAGAGGTTTGTAAGCGGGCTCTGTCCTGCGTCTTACCTCTGCGGGGTACTGACTAAGACTACAACTGTAGAGGGGACCTGGCAGAGGGCCAGGGCCCAGGTAGAACCACGGTGGAGAGCTATCTGAGCTGCGTCCTTTCTCCACCAAAGCTCAGCTAAGACTCCTCTCTAACCCAAGGGACAAACTTCCTAACCAGCATGTAAGGTGCGCTGTGGTTAGATGGAAAGTGTGCAACAGAAGAGTGGAAAGGAAGGAGGTCATAGTTACATAGTTACATAGTTAATACGGTTGAAAAAAGACACATGTCCATCAAGTTCAACCAAGGAGGGGATGGATACAGGGAAGGGGGAGGGGTGATAGGTTCTATACATATGCATCTATATTATTTTGGTGTAAGAACTTGTCTAGCCCTGTTTTGAAGCCCTCTACTGTTTTTGCTGTGACCAGATCCTGTGGTAGACTGTTCCACAGATTCACAGTTCTCATGGTAAAGAAGGCTTGTCGCCTCCGGAGGTTGAACCTTTTTTTCTCCAGGCGGAGGCGGCGCCCCCTTGTCTCTCCAGGCGGAGGCAGCGCCCCCTTGTCTCTCCAGGCGGAGGCAGTGCCCCCTTGTCTCTCCAGGTGGAGGCAGCGCCCTCTTGTCTCTCCAGGCGGAGGCAGTGCCCCCTTGTCCTTTGAGGGGGTTTTACCTGGAACATCTTTTCCCCATATCTCTTGTAGGGGCCATTTATATATTTAAATAAGTTAATCATATCTCCCCTTAAACGTCTCTTCTCCAGACTAAACAAATGTAATTCTTTTAATCTCTCCTCATAACTAAGATGCTCTATTCCCCTTATTAGTTTAGTTGCCCGTCTTTGTACCCTCTCCAGCTCTAGAACGTCCTTTTTATGAATCGGGTTCCAAAACTGGACGGCGACTCCAGATGAGGCCGCACCAAAGATTTATAGAGCGGTAATATTATATCCCTGTCCCCAGAGTCCATGCCTGGTATATACATGACAATATCCTGCTGGCCTTAGAAGCCACTGACTGACATTGTGTGCTGTTCTGTAGTCTATTATCTACAAGTACACCCAGATCCTTCTCTATCAGTGACTCTCCCAGTGTAACTCCCCCCAGGACATATGATGCATGCGGGTTATTAGTACCCAGGTGCATAACTTTACATTTATCCACATTGAACCTCATTTGCCAAGTGGACGCCCAAACACTCAGTGTGTCTAAGTCATCCTGTAACCTCTGCACATCCTCCATAGACTGTACTGTACTACAAAGCTTGTAACATCTGCACATCCTCCATAGACTGTACTGTACTACAAAGCTTGTAACATCTGCACATCCTCCATAGACTGTACTGTACTACAAAGCCTGTAACATCTGCACATCCTCCATAGACTGTACTGTACTACAAAGCCTGTAACATCTGCACATCCTCCATAGACTGTACTGTACTACACATCCTGTAACATCTGCCCATCCTCCATAGACTGGACTGTACTACAAAGCTTGGTGTCATCTGCAAAGATAGAAACATTGCTGTTATTTCCATTCTCAATATCATTAATAAACAAGTTAAACAAAAGAGGGCCCAGTACTGACCCTTGGGGTACACCACTTATTACCGGGGACCATTCGGAGTAGGAATCATTGACCACCACTCTCTGGGTACGATTATTAAGCCAGTTTTCAATCCAGTTACACATTAAATTTTCCAAACCGATAGACTTTAACTTACCCATCAGACGTCCATGAGGAACTGTGTCAAACGCTTTTGCAAAATCCAGGTACACTATATCCACAGCCGCGCCGCCATCCAGGCTTCTACTTACCTCTTCATAGAAACATATCAGGTTGGTTTGACAGCTTCTGTCCTTAGTAAAACCATGCTGGTTATCACTTATAATACTATTAGCCACTACATATTCCTGGATGTAGTCCCTTATAAGCCCCTCAAATAGTTTCCCCACAATGGACGTTAAGCTTACAGGTCTGTAGTTACCTGGGGAAGTCCTAGAGCCCTTTTTGAAGATCGGCATTACATTTGCCTTACGCCAGTCCCTCGGCACAATACCAGTAAACAAAGAATCACGGAATATTTACTACAAGGGTAGAGAAATTACAGAACTGAGTTCCCTAAGAACTCTGGGGTGTAATCCATCAGGCCCTGGAGCTTTGGTTACATTGAGTTTGTTTAATTTATCTTGGACCATATCTATAGTAAACCAGTTCAGTACATTACATGTGTTAGCAGCACTGGCCCCACCCACCTCAGTACTGGCCCCACCCACCACAGCTCCATCCTCTTTTGTATATACAGAACTGAAGAAGCCATAAAGTAACTCAGCTTTCTCCTGATCCCCAGTTATTAACTCCCCGTCACCATTATTTAGGGGTCCTACATGCTCTGACCTTGGGTTTTTTGCATTAATATATTTGAAGAATTTTTGGGGGTTTCTTTTGCTTTCTATAGCTACCTGCCTTTCATTGTGAATTTTTGCTGCTTTTATTACATTTTTACAGGTTTTGTTGACCTCTTTGTAATGTTTAAAGGCTACAGCTGATCCCTCTGATCTGTACTGTATACGGCTGACCCCTCTGATCTGTATACAGGTGACCCCTCTGATCTGTACTGTATACAGCTGACCCCTCTGATCTGTACTGTATACGGCTGACCCCTCTGATCTGTATACAGCTGACCCCTCTGATCTGTACTGTATACAGCTGACCCCTCTGATCTGTACTGTATACAGCTGACCCATCTGATCGGTTCTGTATACAGCTGCCCCCTCTGATCTGTACTGTATACAGCTGACCCCTCTGATCTGTACTGTATACGGCTGACCCCTCTGATCTGTACTGTATACAGCTGACCCCTCTGATCTGTACTGTATACAGCTGACCCCTCTGATCTGTATACAGCTGACCCCTCTGATCTGTACTGTATACAGCTGACCCTCTGATCTGTACTGTATACGGCTGACCCCTCTGATCTGTACTGTATACAGCTGACCCTCTGATCTGTACTGTATACAGCTGACCCCTCTGATCTGCACTGTATACAGCTGACCCCTCTGATCTGTACTGTATACAGCTGACCCCTCTGATTTGTACTGTATACAGCTGACCCCTCTGATCTGCACTGTATACAGCTGACCCCTCTGATCTGTACTGTATACAGCTGACCCCTCTGATTTGTACTGTATACAGCTGACCCCTCTGATCTGTACTGTATACAGCTGACCCCTCTGATTTGTACTGTATACAGCTGACCCCTCTGATCTGTACTGTATACAGCTGACCCCTCTGATCTGTACTGTATACAGCTGACCCCTCTGATCTGTAGTGTATACGGCTGACCCCTCTGATCTGTACTGTATACAGCTGACCCCTCTGATCTGTACTGTATACAGCTGACCCCTCTGATCTGTACTGTATACAGCTGACCCCTCTGATCTGTACTGTATACAGCTGACCCCTCTGATCTGTACTGTATACAGCTGACCCCTCTGATCTGTACTGTATACAGCTGACCCCTCTGATCTGCACTGTATACAGCTGACCCCTCTGATTTGTATTTTTTGAATGCCCCTTTTCTCTCATTTATAGCCCTTCTAACCTCGGTTGTCGCCATGTGGGATTTGATTTTAACCGTTTATATTTGTTACCCATAGGAATATATTTGGCAGTACCGTTAGTTAATGTTGATTTGAAGATTTCCCATTTATTAGCTGTATCCGTATGTGACAGCAGCCGCTGCCAGTCTATGCCCTGAAGTTCTGCCCGTAACCCAGGAAAATTGGCCCTTTTAAAATGAAGAGTTTTTGCCCTCCCAACATGTTTTTCTTTTCTACACTTTAAGCTAAAAGTCCCTATATTGTGGTCACTATTCCCCAGGTGTTCATGGACAGTGACATCCCCAACCAGCTCAGCAGTGTTAGAAATAACCAGATCCGGCAGCCATCACTTCTTTTTTTTTAAATCAGATTGTTTTTATTAGCAGTTTTCGACACACAAAAAGCGTGCCTCTTTTTTTTTGGGTTGAACATACAAACAAAACAAAACAAACCCCCCATCCTCCCCCCACCCACCCTAAAGTACCAACCCCCCTCCCCCCTCCCTCCCTCAAACCAACTATAACAATAATTGTAGGAAGGCAACAACACTGGTCAGGTTATACAAAATAGAACTATTATCACATAGCTTTTTTGAATACCCATGCGCAGTTCTCCACAATGTCATTCATGAAGAAACAATAAGGCACATTATCATCGTTTAAAGACTTAAGTATGAGCTTCCTTAACAGGAGCCCAGTTGTCCAGTCAAGGCACCCACCGTCAAAAGAACCCAGTCATTTACCGTGCATCGCCTCTTCTTCCTCCTCTTGCCTCATTACGGCGTGCAGTGAACGCAGCTCGGTCTGACAATGACAAGAGAGCTTCCATTGGATTACGTCTAAGATTTCTAGATGGTGGGCAGCCATCACTTCTAGTCGGCTCCTCCACAAACTGGCCCAGAAAATTATCCTGCAGGAGGGTAAGAAATTCCCCCCCTTTGTGGTTTTAGCTGAACCGTGACCCCAATCTATATCTGGGTAGTTGTCCCCCATTACCACTACTGTCCCCTCCCCGGCAGCCCGCTCTATTTGTCTATTCAACTGGCCATCTACCTCCTCAGTAATGTTGGGGGGTCTATAGATTACACCAAGAATAATTTTTTCACTCATTACCTCCTTCTGTAGTTCTACCCATAATGCTTCCACATCATCACAGTCAACCCCCACTATTGCATCTTTTACACTCACTTTAATATCATTTCTGACATACAGACATACTCCTCCTCCCCCTGCCCACCCTGTCCTTATACCATACAGACATATTCCTCCCCCTGCCCGCCCTGTCCTTATACCATACAGACATACTCCTCCTCCTCCTGCCCACCCTGTCCTTATACCATACAGACATACTCCTCCCCCTGCCCGCCCTGTCCTTATACCATACAGACATACTCCTCCTCCTGCCCGCCCTGTCTTTATACCATACAGACATACTCCTCCTCCTGCCCACCCTGTCCTTATACCATACAGACATACTCCTCCTCCTGCCCACCCTGTCCTTATACCATACAGACATACTCCTCCTCCCCCTGCCCACCCTGTCCTTATACCATACAGACATACTCCTCCTCCCCCTGCCCACCCTGTCCTTATACCATACAGACATACTCCTCCCCCTGCCCGCCCTGTCCTTATACCATACAGACATACTCCTCCTCCTCCTGCCCACCCTGTCCTTATACCATACAGACATACTCCTCCCCCTGCCCGCCCTGTCCTTATACCATACAGACATACTCCTCCTCCCCTTCTGCCCGCCCTGTCCTTATACCATACAGACATACTCCTCCTCCTGCCCGCCCTGTCTTTATACCATACAGACATACTCCTCCTCCTGCCCACCCTGTCCTTATACCATACAGACATACTCCTCCTCCTGCCCACCCTGTCCTTATACCATACAGACATACTCCTCCTCCCCCTGCCCACCCTGTCCTTATACCATACAGACATACTCCTCCTCCCCTTCTGCCCCCCCCCCGGTCCCTTCTGAACAACGTAAATCCCTGAATATTGACAGCCCAGTCATGTGAGGAGTCCAGCCATGTCTCAGTCACACCAACCACATCAATGGACTCCTCCAGCACCCAGGCCTCTAGCTCCCCCATCTTGCTGGCTAGACTTCTGGCATTAGTAACCATACACTTTATATTACCATCGAGTTTAACCCTTTCACTATAAGAAATGGGATTTATTACTGTGCTGTGGCTACAATCATCCCCACTGCTCATCTGCAACATATAGATCTCCCTATGCACTGCTCTTATCCTCCCCCCACAGGACCTTTCTCCTCCCTCCTCATTGTTCTGTCCCCTCTCTAACCTATCTGCCACTACATTACATACTACATTGTCCTCCCTCCACATCCCTAGTTTAAAAACTAGAAGAAAGACAGAAGAAAGTAAGCATCCTACTGGCTAACAGAATCTGGTATATATACATACAACATACCTCCCAACTTTTGCTGGGAGGAAAGAGGGACAGTCACGGCAATGCACCACGCCCCCTATAGCCACGCCCTCTCCATGCCCACACCCCATAGCCACACCCTCATATCCACGTCACCTATTACCATTATAATAAACAAATATTATCACCACATCATGACTAATACCCCCCATACCATTACTACATAACATCCACTATACAAAGACCAGTATCTCCACTACACTGACCAATATGGAGGTAGATACAAATGGTGCACCAGCTGTTTCCACCATATACGTGATTACAGTACAGCTACATTCAGTGACTCACAGGGGGGTCTTCTCTGATCAGAATGCTCACTTTCTTTTCTTCTCTATCTGGTACAGTCTATCATGAGAACCACTCCTGGCAATGCCTCGTCCCTGAAGAATCTGCCAGACAAATATTTTAGGCTTTTTGCTTTTGCACCATCCTCAGCATCTATACCCATCTATATTGCTCTTCCCTGTAACAGTGCTCACTCTATACCACCCTGTAGTGTTTAGGCCTACTGTGGACCCTCAAATAGTACCTAGACCCCTCTGTGCCCTCATATAGTAGCTACACGCCCTCTGTGTCCTCATATAGTAGGTAAGCCACCTCTGTGCCCTCATATAGTAGATACACCACCTCTATGCCCTCATAGTAGATACGCCACCTCTGTGCCCTCATATAGTAGATACGCCACCTCTGTGCCCTCATATAGTAGATACACCACCTCTGTGCCCTCATATAGTAGATACGCCACTTCTGTGCCCTCATATAGTAGATACACCACCTCTGTGCCCTCCTATCGTAGATACACCACCTCTATGCCCTCATAGAGTAGATACACCACCTCTGTGCCCTCATATAGTAGATACATCGCCTCTGTGCCCTCATATAGTAGAAACAACACCTCTGTGCTCTCATATAGTAGATACCCCACCTCTGTGTCCTCATATAGTGGATACAAGACCTCTGTGCCCTCATATACTAGATACGCCACCTCTGTGCCCTCATATACTAGATACGCCACCTCTGTGCCCTCATATAGTAGATACACCACCTCTGTGCCCTCATATACTAGATACGCCACCTCTGTGCCCTCATATAGTAGTATGACCCCTCTGTCTTCCCCAAATAGTAACTAAAACTCTCTGTCCCCTTGTAGTAGCCTGGACAGAGAAAGCTTTAGATATCCAGGCCCGATGGGAGTTGTAGTTTTGCAACATCTGGAGGGCTGCTGTTGGGGTTGTAGGTCGTAGTTGTGGAGCAGTATGCGACTGTCAGGACATGCTGGGGTTGTAGTTGTGGAGCAGTATGCAGCTGTCAGGACATGCTAAGGGCTGTAGTTGTGGAGTAGTATGCGGCTGTCAGGACTTGCTGGGGTTTGTAGTTGTGTAGTAGTATGCGGCTGTCAGGACATGCTAAGGGCTGTAGTTGTGGAGTAGTATGCGGCTGTCAGGACTTGCTGGGGGTTGTAGTTGTGGAGCAGTATGCGGCTGTCAGGACTTGCTGGGAGTTGTAGTTGTGGAGCAGTATGCAGCTGTCAGGGCATGCTAGGAGTTGTAGTTGTGGAGCAGTATCCAGCTGTCAGGGCATGCTGGGAGTTGTAGTTGTTGAGCAGTATGCAGCTGTCAGGACATGCTGGGGGTTGTAGTTATGGAGCAGTATGCAGCTGTCAGGACATGCTGGGGGCTGTAGTTGTGGAGTAGTATGCAGCTGTCAGGACATGCTGGGAATTGTAGTTGTCGAACAGTATGCAGCTGTCAGGACATGCTGGGGGTTGTGGTTGTGGAGCAGTATGCAGCTGTCAGGACATGCTGGGGGTTGCAGTTGTGGAGCAGTATGCAGCTGCCATTGTCCCCTGGTAGTAGCCACCCCCCCTCTGGTAGCCATTGCCCCATGGTAGTAAGCCCCCCTGAGGTAGCCATTGCCCCCTGGTAGTAAGCCCCCCCTTAGGTAGCAATTGCCCCCTGGTAGTAAGCCCCCCCCCCTCAGGTAGCCATTGCCCCCTGGTAGTAAGCCCCCCCCCCAGGTAGCCATTGCCCCCTGGTAGTAAGCCCCCCCCCCTTAGGTAGCAATTGCCCCCTGGTAGTAAGCCCCCCCCCTCAGGTAGCCATTGCCCCCTGGTAGTAAGCCCCCCCCCCCTCAGGTAGCAATTGCCCCCTGGTAGTAAGCCCCCCCCTCAGGTAGCCATTGCCCCCTGGTAGTAAGGCCCCCTCCCCCTCACGTAGCCATTGCCCCCTGGTAGTAAGCCCCCCTCAGTTAGCCATTCCCCTGGTAGGCAGTCCTCCTCTCTCCCATGTGGACAATGCCACCTGTACAGTAAAAAACAAAAAAAACATATGCTCACCTCTGCAGCTGAGATCCTCTGTCCTCCAGCGTCTCTTCTCCCTGCTCTGTGTATGAGTGACGTCACTCATGTGCTGGCAGAATGACGCCTTCGGCCACAAGAGTTTTGGCAGAGCAGGAAACCGATGTCTCCTGCTCAGCCAGTGTAACTGGGTGCAGGGGCTAGGCTTGGGGGTCGGGGGGGGGGCTAGCAGGACACATGGTGACTGTCCCGGGACAGTTGGCCATGACCCCAAAATCAGGACTGTCCCGCCGGATCCAGGACAACCCTTTGAGACATGTTAGCCGTGCAGCTTCCATACTTTAGTTATACAATACAGCGACTATGCAGAGTTATGTCACTACTAGAGAGGACAAGTCAGGGATCATCTCAACCCCCGCCGAGAGCCAGAAGGAACACAGTGCAGGACAGTATCCACAAGGAGTAAAGGAACTGATCCGGATAGAGCAAAGTTGCTTGAGGCCAAGACACTCTATCTCACAGCGCGGATGTAAGCAGGGAACCCTCAGCATACCGCTCATCCCAGGTAACAAGGTCTGGGCTTGTGTCACGCTCTAGGACAGGTCGCTCGACACTGGTGGGCAGTAGGTGGTGCGAAGACCAAAGAGTCAAAACACGGGCACAAGTATTCTCTCTACTTTCAAGTATTCTACTCATTCTACCTCTAAAGTTAGTACAGTACTACTTGGGTTGGGACTCTCTAGACATCCTCCTCTCTACTCCTCTGAACTTCCTACCTCTCAGCACACAACCCAGCCAGCACGGCTGTATTTCTTCTTTCACTCACTCTCAGTACAGATCTGATCATCAAGTCCAAAGTAAAGCATCAAGGCAAAAGTGTATTATATGTTTCTTGTATGAAGTATCTTCACAGTAAACAAAATGATATTTATTCTAAAGAGACTCTGTGGTTCTTCACCAAGCACCGACACAGTGATCACACTTTCCTTGGGTTATCTCCCCTTTCTGTGGGTGGCAGTGCCAATCGCCCGGGTGGGTCACTATTCCACTCCGGACCACCGTGATAGTTGCCCAAGGGACCCCCAAACAGCCTGGCAGGCTACTGATGACAGGGGAAAAGGCGTAGCTAACCCACCTAAAATAAAAGCAGGTGTGCCAGTATACCTGTGTGCCCAACCAGCACTGGCGTCACGACAAACCATCAACGGGCAGGGCTGTACCTTGGCCAACCACCACATCAGTGGAGTCACACCGTTCCATCTAACCAGTGACCGGCTGACTGCCGGCCCAACGTGGGTTGGAGCGATCTCTGACTTGTCCTCTCCTGAGTGGCTTAAGGCTATGTTCACACTACGTTAGAGACCGGGTCACGGAACGGCCGGTCTCTGGCCGGATGATCTTTCCGGCCGTGAAGCTCTGAAGCGGGCGCATCAGTGCGGGCCCGCATCCGAGCTTCCCATAGCCCACAGTGAAGTGAGCGTCCGGTGCCGCGCGATTCACTGTGTGAACTGACAGGTCTTTCTGCGGCTGGAATTCACTGAATTCCGACCGCAGAAAACTGACATGTCAGTTTTTTCTGGCGCCGCACGTGCACGGGATCCCGGCCGGAGCGCATACGATTTGTGTACCCTCTGGTCGGGATCCCATTCAAAATAAGGCTATGTTCCACCCCTAAAAAATATGGACGTAGTTCTGCGGCGAGAACTACGGCCGTAGTTTTACGTAGTGTGAACATAGCCTAACACTGCATAGTGATAGAAGTGCTGCTTTCAGGAAACTGGTGTCTGCATCTCCCTTGTGCGTCTATCCACTACCACCGACTAGACTACACTGGATACTGATTGGGTGGGGACCTGGCAAAGCCAAGGCCCAGCTGGACTACGACAGGAACAGCCTTATCTTGCGTCCTCTCTCCACCAAGATTTAGGTAAGAGTAGGTAAGTATGGGCATGTACTTCCTCTCCCCATGTGACAACTTCCTACAGGAGGTGTAATGTCCCCTGTGAGTGGTGGAGAAGAAGTGCAAAGTAAAAGATCATAGAGATAGGTGAAGAGAAAAGAGGGCTCTCATTGGTGCGCAGATTATAACAAACAATAACCCCTTAGTTACTACAGCTGTGCAATATACAAGTACAATTACATACAGTAGCAACATCTTGTGGTAAAGCTTAGGTACTACTTTTACTTGAAGTACAGACTTTTGGGAGGGGTGAAAAATAATAATAACACTCGGGGTGGGACACCACACTGACCACATATGATCACTGCCTAATGACTGAAAATGCCACCAATGCTGCTACCGAGTGTATGCAGTGACCCGGGGACGCTAGCTTTTGTGTTAACAGTGGAAAGGGTGGTGGTTTACAGTCACGGTGGCCAGGAGTGGTAGCGCCCACCCCCAGGTATACTTACGCACTTTTTTTTAGGGTAGAACAGGTGTAGGTGCGTGAATACAGTAACCACAGAGTCCAGCAATTAACTAGGAACAATTTTTACTGAAGGCTAAAGAGGCAATACAAAAATAATCTTCCTCACGGTGAAGACAATACAGATCACTTGAGTGCTTGGGTCCATAGGTTTATAGGATACTATGAAGGAGCTATAGACTCCGAGACTCTCTGAGGACAGTCTCTGTATACTTGACTTGTAAGAAGACTTTAGGTGAAAATAAGCAGGTAGACCTGTCTTGTATAGGAGTAGGTTAGGGGGGCTACCTAGGGGACCTTGCCTAAGCAGTTACAGAACTTAATCAGGGTAACCTGGCTGTAAAAGATGACCCATACTCACGATTTAGGAGTCTACACCTATTGCCAGAGAGATCATGGAGTCCCAGATCTAGTAGCACGGGCCCAGGGTTTGCACAACGAGGTGTAGCTAACTGCACAACATTACCTGAGATAGCTGAGTGAGGATCAATGGAGTACTTCGGCTTTAGCAGAACTTTGCTCCACTGCAGATTGTCCAATCAGCTGCAGGATGTCCTTGAATGTTGGTCACTCCAGATCTAAGCAAGGTAAGTCCCTTTTAACTTACCTTTAGGCTTTTTAGTAATGCATCTTGTGACAGGAACACAAACTAGCTTGATCTCCTCATTACAACCCCCATTAGACTAGTTTCTCCCCCTATGAAGAATCAAGGAGCTTTATAAGAGAGGACAGGACTAATAACCCATTGGTGGGAATTTTCTGGAAAGCACTAAATCTAGGCTTGCGATAGGTGCAGGTGTGGTACCCAGCTTAAAGATTGGATGAAACAGCAGCAAACATAACAGAACACAAGTACATAGTTAACCCATTACATTACTGTTTTTTTTTTTTTAATTCAATTTTATTAGAGTTTTCAAGTATAACAAAAACAAGCGCCAGGTAAGGGGCGGGCAAAGATACTGATCAGTTGATATGAAAGAAACCCATTACAATACTTTTAGCTGTGCATAGAAGTAGTGAGACACCAAGTGGTGGAACAGTAAAGTGCAGTCCTTCAGCCCAGAGCATATAAACATACAGTACCTGACCACATGTGTGCGGAAATAGTAGTGGCACACTCTCTCTAAGACACTACTTAAACACCATGTTTACAGCATTATCCCCATACAGTGCTCATATAGTTACTACAGTGCAGTTATATCCAGTGACTCACAGGGGGCAGCTTGATCAGAGTTCTTTTTCCTTTTCTTCTCCTTTCGGCCCAGACAGCCAGGGAGACTTCTTTATCACTCATCTCTGTAGCATCAGTCATCTTAGGCCCTGCATTTTTCCAGCATACTTCTCATCTCTATACAGACTTCCCATCCACAGTGTCCCAAAGGGAAATAGTGCCCCACTTAAGACCCACAAAATTAATAACGCCTCCTGTGTCTCCACAAATTTTTGCCACCCCCATCCACTTTAATATGATCCCTTCTGTGCCACCACACTATTTTCCCCATTTTATAATGCCACCACACTATTTTCCCCTTTGCCCCATTTCATAATGCCACCTCTGTGTCCAAGTAATAATGATGCCCCAAATGTTCTAATACTGCCCCCTTCTGTGCCCTCATGTGGTGTCCACTTACGTACTTTCATGCCACAAGTTATAATAATGACCCTTAAAAAAAATCATAAATAAAACCCCCTTCCCATAATAAATAATAAACATATTTGGTATCGCCACATTCGGAATTGGGCGATCTATTAAATGATCACATTCCCGATCTGGCGCGGTCACATCAAATCTGAAAATGTTTTAATAAAAAGTGATCAAAAAGTTGCATATACACAAGGTACCAATAGAAAGTACAGATCATCTTGCAAAAAGTACCCCTCACACAGCCCCATAGACAGGATAGCAGCACTATAAGGAGGGAATAGGGACATTTGAAAAACATTACATTTTTTTAAAGGTTTTAATTTTTTCAAAGCCGTCAAATAAAATAAAAGTTATATAAGTTCCACATCGTTGTAATCGGACTGACTTGAGGAACATATATAACAAGTCAGTTTTACCCCCCCTGCCCCCCACCCCCCTGCAGCATATTTTATGGAAAAATTAAGTCTGTCATTTCTTAATTACAATCTGTGTCACAAAAAATAAGGGCTCATGCGGGTCTGTAGGTGAAAAGTGCAATCGCTATGTATGGCCGTATAAACATGAGGAGGGAAAAAGTGCAAAGACAAAAATCTGCTCTGTCATTAAGGGGTTAAAAGAATTACCTATAAGCAGTAGCCTAAAAAGTCATGCAAAACCCAAGAAACATGCTCAGGCTGGCCCACAGGGGAGCAGGGGAATCCCCCAGTGGGCCCTACCTCTTGGTGGGCCCCTGAGCAGAAGGTCGGCCTCCCTGTTTAGCAGCTCCAGGAGGACATATAATCCCCCAGCACTGCCCTCCCCCACCACGTCCTCTCAGGCTCCCTTTATCTGCTGTATGTGCTGCTGCTGCTGCATATTTGCCAATAGTCCCGGTTTTGAGGAGACAGTCCCGGCAAAACAATGTCCCGGGAAGCCCCGCCCCCCGCTGCTGCTGTCCTCTGGCCGGATTAGGTGAGTATTACTTTCTTTCTGTTTGTGCTGAGGCAGAGCAGGGGCCATTACTATGGGGTCAGAGCAGGGGACATTACTATGGGGGCAGAGCAGGGGACACTACTATGGGGGCAGAGCAGGGGACACTACTATAGGGGCAGAGCAGGGGACATTACTATGGGGGCACAGCAGGGGCCATTACTATGGGGGCACAGCAGAGGACACTACTATGGGGGCAGAGCAGGGGACATTACTATGGGGGCAGAGCAGGGGACATTACTATGGGGGCACAGCAGGGGCCATTACTATGGGGGCACAGCAGAGGACACTACTATGGGGGCAGAGCAGGGGACATTACTATGGGGCCAGAGCAGGGGACATTACTATGGGGCCAGAGCAGAGGACACTACTATGGGGGCAAAACAGGGGCCATTACTTTGGGGGCAGAGCAGGGGACATTACTATGGGGGCAGGGGACATTACTATGGAGGCAGAGCAGGGGACATTACTATGGGGACAGGGGATATTACTATGGGGGCAGAGCAGGGGCCATTACTATGGGGGAAGAGCAGGGGCCTTTACGATGGGGGCAGAGCAGGAGACATTACTATGGGGGCAGAACAGGGGCCACTACTATCGGGGCATAACAGGGGCCATTACTATGGGGGCAGGGGACATTACTATGGGGGCAGGGGACATTACTATGGGGGCAGGGGACACTACTATGGGGGCAGAGCAGGGGACACTACTATGGGGGCACAGCAGGGGCCATTACTATGGGGGCAGAGCAGGGGACATTACTATGGGGCCAGAGCAGGGGACATTACTATGAGGCCAGAGCAGAGGACACTACTATGGGGGCAAAACAGAGGCCATTACTTTGGGGGCAGAGCAGGGGACATTACTATGGAGGCAGAGCAGGGGACATTACTATGGGGACAGGGGATATTACTATGGGGGCAGAGCAGGGGCCATTACTATGGGGGAAGAGCAGGGGCCTTTACGATGGGGGCAGAGCAGGAGACATTACTATGGGGGCAGAACAGGGGCCACTACTATCGGGGCAGAACAGGGGCCATTACTATGGGGGCAGGGCAGGGAACATTACTATGGGGGCAGGGGACATTACTATGGGGGCAGGGGACACTACTATGGGGGCAGAGCAGGGGACACTACTATGGGGGCAGAGCAGGGGACATTACTATGGGGGCAGAGCAGGGGACATCACTATGGGGGCTGAGCAGGGGACATCACTATGGGGGCTGAGCAGGGGACATTACTATGGGGGCACAGCAGGGGACATTACTATGGGGGCAGGGGACATTACTATGGAGGCAGAGCAGGGGACATTACTATGGGGGCAGAGCAGGGGACATTACTATGGGGCAGGGGACATTACTATGGGGGCACAGCAGGGGCCATTACTATGGGGGCAGAGCAGGGGACATTACTATGGGGGCACGGCAGAGGACACTACTATGTGGGCAGAGCAGGGGCCATTACTATGGGGGAAGAGCAGGGGACATTACTATGGGGGCAGAGCAGGGGACATTACTATGGGGACAGGGGACACTACTATGGGGGCAGAGCAGGGGACATTACTATGGGGGAAGAGCAGGGGACATTACTATGGGGGCAGAGCAGGGGACATTACTATGGGGACAGGGGACACTACTATGGGGGCAGAGCAGGGGACATTACTATGGGGGCAGGGGACATTACTCTGGGGGCAGAGCAGGGGACATTACTATGGGGACAGGGGACACTACTATGGGGGCAGAGCAGGGGACATTACTATGGGGGCAGGGGACATTACAATGGGGGCAGAGCAGGGGACATTACTATGGGGGCAGGGGACATTACTATGCGGGCAGGGGACATTACTATGGGGGCAGGGGACATTACTATGAGGACAGGGGACATTACTATGGGGGCAGAGCAGGGGACATTACTATGGGGGCAGAGTAGGGGACATTACTATGAGGACAGGGGACATTACTATGGGGGCAGAGCAGGGGACATTACTATGAGGACAGGGGACATTACTATGGGGGCAGAGCAGGGGACATTACTATGGGGGCAGAGTAGGGGACATTACTATGGGGGCAGAGCAGGGGACATTACTATGGGGCAAAGCAGGGGACATTACTATAGGGGCAGGGGACATTACTATAGGGGCAGAGCAGGGGACATTACTATGGGGGTAGGGGACATTACTATGGGGGCAGAGCAGGGGCCATTACTATGGGGGCAGGGCAGGGCAGGGAACATTATTATGGCAACCATGCTGCTGGCAGTCGGTACACAGGAGGAGGGGAGGGAGAGGGGCTGCAGTCTGCACAGTGCAGCCTTTGAGCAACTCCTGAAGCTGCAGATCTGTCATGGATGCCCCCCCCCCCCCCCCCAGAGACGGTCAGTGACTGCAGTTGTGTCCCTCCCCAGTCACTGATTGGCTGAGCAGGTGATTCATTAGCCGGTCTGTGACATTACAGCTGAAGGATCTGCAGGAGGCTGGCGGTAAGTTCCGAGCAGTGAGCGAGCATCGCTGGTCACAGCTCTGTGCCAAGTCTCCATACTAATGGGAAAGGTTTGGTGCTGGTTATATCTGGTGTATGTAGGGTGGGCCCTTAGCATCAAATTCCTTCTTGGGCCCAAGGTTCCATACTCTGACACTGCCCATGGTTTAGGATAAGACACCGCCTCCTGACAGACATCATGGAGTGGCAGGTTTGGTACACGAGCCACGGACTTGCACAACCAGCCACTCAAGGTTCCCCAAGATGTCTGAGTGAAGATCAGTGGAGTACTTTGGCGTTAGCTGCACTTTGCTCCACTACCACTAGTTGTCCCCTGTCATCTACCATATGAGGCTGCAGTAAACGCTATTCACCTATAGATGGCAGCAGCTCCCAGATCTTCACATGCAGAAGGTGCTGTGCTTCATCTTACCTCCTACATCAGGGACGTCAAACGCGCATCCCTCCAGCTGTTGTAAAACCACAATTCCCATCATGCCTGGAAAACTAAAGCTGTGGCTGTCCAGGCATGATGGAAATGGTAGTTTTGCAACAGCTGGAGGGCTGCGAGTTTGACACCTATGCTCAGGATGTTCCCTGTCATCTACCAGGTAAGCCTCTAGTAAGCCCTCTTCACCTCTAGATGGCAGCAGTTGCTTCCAGAGCTTCCGGAGCAGGAGGTGCTGTGCTTCAGCCTACCACTAGGTGTCCTCAGTCATCTACCAAGTGAGGCTGCAGTAATCCCCAGCTACCACTAGGTGTCGTCAGTCATCTACCATGTGAGGCTGCAGTAATCCCTGGCTACCACTAGGTGTCCTCAGTCATCTACCATGTGAGGCTGCAGTAATCCCCGACTACCACTAGGTGTCCTCAGTCATCTACCATGTGAGGCTGCAGTAATCCCAGCTACCACTAGGTGTCCTCAGTCATCTACCATGTGAGGCTGCAGTAATCCCCAGCTACCACTAGGTGTCCTCAGTCATCTACCATGTGAGGCTGCAGTAATCCCCAGCTACAACTAGGTGTCCTCAGTCATCTACCAAGTGAGGCTGCAGTAAATCCCAGCTACCACTAGGTGCCCTCAGTCATCTACCATGTGAGGCTGCAGTAATCCCAGCTACCACTAGGTGTCCTCAGTCATCTACCATGTGAGGCTGCAGTAATCCCTAGCTACCACTAGGTGTCCTCAGTCATCTACCATGTGAGGCTGCAGTAATCCCCAGCTACCACTAGGTGTCCTCAGTCATCTACCATGTGAGGCTGCAGTAATCCCTAGCTACCACTAGGTGTCCTCAGTCATCTACCATGTGAGGCTGCAGTAATCCCTAGCTACCACTAGGTGTCCTCAGTCATCTACCATGTGAGGCTGCAGTAATCCCTAGCTACCACTAGGTGTCCTCAGTCATCTACCATGTGAGGCTGCAGTAATCCCAGCTACCACTAGGTGTCCTCAGTCATCTACCATGTGAGGCTGCAGTAATCCCAGCTACCACTAGGTGTCCTCAGTCATCTACCATGTGAGGCTGCAGTAATCCCAGCTACCACTAGGTGTCCTCAGTCATCTACCATGTGAGGCTGCAGTAATCCCAGCTACAACTAGGTGTCCTCAGTCATCTACCATATGAGGCTGCAGTAATCCCCAGCTACCACTAGGTGTCCTCAGTCATCTACCAGGTGAGGCTGCAGTAATCCCCAGCTACCACTAGGTGTCCTCAGTCATCTACCATGTGAGACTGCAGTAATCCCCAGCTACCACTAGGTGTCCTCAGTCATCTACCAGGTGAGGCTGCAGTAATCCCCAGCTACCACTAGGTGTCCTCAGTCATCTACCATGTGAGGCTGCAGTAATCCCCAGCTACCACTAGGTGTCCTCAGTCATCTACCATATGAGGCTGCAGTAATCCCAGCTACCACTAGGTGTCCTCAGTCATCTACCATGTGAGGCTGCAGTAATCCCCAGCTACCACTAGGTGCCCTCAGTCATCTACCATGTGAGGCTACAGTAATCCCAGCTACCACTAGGTGTCCTCAGTCATCTACCATGTGAGACTGCAGTAATCCCAGCTACCACTAGGTGTCCTCAGTCATCTACCATGTGAGACTGCAATAATCCCAGCTACCACTAGGTGTCCTCAGTCATCTACCATGTGAGGCTGCAGTAATCCCCAGCTACCACTAGGTGTCCCCAGTCATCTACCATGTGAGGCTGCAGTAATCCCAGCTACCACTAGGTGTCCTCAGTCATCTACCATGTGAGGCTGCAGTAATCCCAGCTACCACTAGGTGTCCTCAGTCATCTACCATGTGAGGCTGCAGTAATCCCAGCTACCACTAGGTGTCCTCAGTCATCTACCATATGAGGCTGCAGTAATCCCAGCTACCACTAGGTGTCCTCAGTCATCTACCATGTGAGGCTGCAGTAATCCCCAGCTACCACTAGGTGTCCTCAGTCATCTACCATGTGAGGCTGCAGTAATCCCCAGCTACCACTAGGTGTCCTCAGTCATCTACCATATGAGGCTGCAGTAATCCCAGCTACCACTAGGTGTCCTCAGTCATCTACCATGTGAGGCTGCAGTAATCCCCAGCTACCACTAGGTGTCCTCAGTCATCTACCATATGAGACTGCAGTAATCCCAGCTACCACTAGGTGTCCTCAGTCATCTACCATGTGAGGCTGCAGTAATCCCCAGCTACCACTAGGTGTCCTCAGTCATCTACCATGTGAGGCTGCAATAATCTCCATCTACCACTAGATGGCAGTGGCAGCTTCCATGTACCGCTGTATTCCCCTCCACCACTAGATGTCCCTGTTGCCCACAGTCCTTGCTTGTGACAGTGCAGCCTATTAACTCTTTCATGTCTTTTCACCCCTTAATAACAGTAAAAATTTTTATTGCGCTACTTTACAATCCTGGGGGTGAATAGACACGATCAGACCCCTCATTTGTGGTGATTCTCCCCATAATCTGTATTCATGTAGCGGCAGCACATTCTGCAGCGCTGTACAAACCATAGGAATGTGAGAGTGATCAGAGGAGCCCCCCCCCCCATATACATCCGATCAGTGCTGTATACTCCTGTAGGGGGGCTGCCCCCCCCCCCCTATATGCATGGAGTATGTCAGTGCTGTATACTCCTGTAGGGGGGGCTGACCCCCTCCCCCCCTATATACATGGAGTATGTCAGTGCTGTATACTCCTGTAGCCCCCCCCCCCATATACATGGAGCATGTCGGTGCTGTATACTCCTGTAGGGGGGCTGACCCCCCCCCTATATACATGGAGTATGTCAGTGCTGTATACTCCTGTAGGGGGGCTGACCCCCCCCCCCCCCCTATATACATGGAGTATGTCAGTGCTGTATACTCCTGTAGGGGGGCTGCCCCCCCCCCTATATACATGGAGTATGTCAGTGCTGTATACTCCTGTTGGGGGGCTGACCCCCCCCCCCCCCCCCCTATATACATGGAGTATGTCAGTGCTGTATACTCCTGTAGGGGGGCTGCCCCCCCCCCCCTATATACATGGAGTATGTCAGTGCTGTATACTCCTGTAGGGGGGCTGACCCCCCCCCCCCCCCCTATATACATGGATTATGTCAGTGCTGTATACTCCTGTAGCCCCCCCCCCCCCATATACATGGAGTATGTCAGTGCTGTATACTCCTGTAGGGGGGGTGCTATATACTCCTGTAGGGGGCTGCCGCCCCCCCTATATACATGGAGTATGTCAGTGCTGTATACTCCTGTAGCCCCCCCCCCCCCCTATATACATGGAGTATGTCAGTGCTATATACTCCTGTAGGGGGCTGCCGCCCCCCCTATATACATGGAGTATGTCAGTGCTGTATACTCCTGTAGGGGGGGCTGACCCCCCCCCCCTATATACATGGAGTATGTCAGTGCTGTATACTCCTGTAGGGGGGCTGACCCCCCCCCTATATACATGGAGTATGTCAGTGCTGTATACTCCTGTAGCCCCCCCCCCATATACATGGAGCATGTCGGTGCTGTATACTCCTGTAGGGGGGCTGACCCCCCCCCCCCTATATGCATGGAGTATGTCAGTGCTGTATACTCCTGTAGGGGGGGCTGACCCCCTCCCCCCCTATATACATGGAGTATGTCAGTGCTGTATACTCCTGTAGGGGGGGCTGACCCCCTCCCCCCCCTATATACATGGAGTATGTCAGTGCTGTATACTCCTGTAGGGGGGGCTGACCCCCTCCCCCCCTATATACATGGAGTATGTCAGTGCTGTATACTCCTGTAGGGGGGGCTGACCCCCCCCCCCCCTATATACATGGAGTATGTCAGTGCTGTATACTCCTGTAGGGGGGGCTGACCCCCTCCCCCCCTATATACATGGAGTATGTCAGTGCTGTATACTCCTGTAGGGGGGGCTGACACCCCCCCCCCTATATACATGGAGTATGTCAGTGCTGTATACTCCTGTAGGGGGGCTGACCCCCCCCCTATATACATGGAGTATGTCAGTGCTGTATACTCCTGTAGGGGGGGCTGACCCCCTCCCCCCCTATATACATAGAGTATGTCAGTGCTGTATACTCCTGTAGGGGGGCTGACCCCCCCCCCCCCTATATACATGGAGTATGTCAGTGCTGTATACTCTGGCAGATCTCAGGGTCCATGTTTGTCGCCTCTTGCACATTCTTTACATTTTCCGCAGCCCTCGGCCCAAGTATGGAAGAAACAGAGAAGGATCCGCAACGCAGCACGGAACAATAGATCAAGCGCTCAGCGGAGACCTCGACCAGCGGGGCCCATAGTGTCTGCAGAGCACGTACTGGTGTCACAGCAAACCGAGGCCGAGCACCGGGGCAAATACACCGAGGCCGAGCACCGGGGCAAATACACCGAGGCCGAGCACCGGGGCAAATATACCGAGGCTGAGCACCGGGGCAAATATACCGAGGCTGAGCACCGGGGCAAATATACAGAGGCCGAGCACGGGGGCAAATATACCGAGGCCGAGCACCGGGGCAAATATACAGAGGCCGAGCACCGGGGCAAATATACAGAGGCCGAGCACCGGGGCAAATATACAGAGGCCGAGCACCGGGGCAAATATACAGAGGCCGAGCACCGGGGCAAATACACCGAGGCCGAGCACCGGGGCAAATATACAGAGGCCGAGCACCAGGGCAAATACACCGAGGCCGAGCACCGGGGCAAATACACCGAGGCCGAGCACCAGGGCAAATACACCGAGGCCGAGCACCGGGGCAAATACACCGAGGCTGAGCACCGGGGCAAATATACCGAGGCTGAGCACCGGGGCAAATATACAGAGGCTGAGCACCGGGGCAAATATACCGAGGCTGAGCACCGGGGCAAAAACACCGAGGCCGAGCACCGGGGCAAATACACCGAGGCCGAGCACCGGGGCAAATATACAGAGGCCGAGCACCGGGGCAAATACACCGAGGCCGAGCACGTGGGCAAATATACAGAGGCCGAGCACCGGGGCAAATATACAGAGGCCGAGCACCGGGGCACATATAAAGAGGCCGAGCACCGGGGCAAATATAAAGAGGCCGAGCATCGGGGCAAATATACAGAGGCCGAGCACCGGGGAAAATATACAGAGGCCGAGCATCGGGGCAAATATACCGAGGCCGAGCAACGGGGCAGATACACCAGGGGCAAATACACAAGGGCAAATATACTGAGGCCAAGCACCGGGGCAAATATACTGAGGCCGAGCACCGGGGCAAATATACAGAGGCCGAGCACCGGGGCAAATATACAGAGGCTGAGCACCGGGGCCCATAGTGTCTGCAGAGCACGTACTGGTGTCACAGCAAACCGAGGCCGAGCACCGGGGCAGATACACCAAGGGGCAAATACACAAGGGCAAATATACCGAGGCCAAGCAACGGGGCAGATACACCAAGGGGCAAATACACAAGGGCAAATATACTGAGGCCAAGCACCGGGGCAAATATACTGAGGCCGAGCACCGGGGCAAATACACCGAGGCCAAGCACTTGGGCAAATATACCGAGGCCGAGCAACGGGGCAAATATACCGAGGCCGAGCAACGGGGCAGATACACCAGGGACAAATACACAAGGGCAAATATACTGAGGCCAAGCACCGGGGCAAATATACTGAGGCCGAACAACGGGGCAAATACACTGAGGCCAATCACCAGGGCAAATATACCGAGGCCGAGCACCGGGGCAAATATACCGAGGCCAAGAACTAGAGCAAATACATTGAGGCCGAGCACCGGGGCAAATATACTGTGGCCAAGCACCGGAGTAAATACACCAAGGCAGAGCAACGGGGCAGAAACACTGAGGGCGGATACACTGAAGCCGAGCAGCGGGGCAAATACACTGAGGTCGAGGAGCGGGGCGAATACACCGAGGGCAGATATACTGGGGCAGATACACCAAGGGGCGATCAATGGGGAAGATACTCTGAGGCAGATATACCGAGGCCATTCACCGGGGCATATACACTGAGGTGAATCACTGGGGCAGATACACTGAGGCAAATCACAGGGGCAGATACACATAGGCCAATCACAGGGGCAGATACACCAACGAAAAATCACTGGGGCAGATAAACTGAGGCCAATCACAGGGGCAGATACACTGAGGCCGATCACTGGGGCAGATACACTGAGGCCGATCACTGGGGCAGATACACTGAGGCCGATCACAGGGGCAGATACACTGAGGCCGATCACTGGGGCAGATACACTGAGGCCGATCACAGGGGCAGATACACTGAGGCCGATCACAGGGGCAGATACACTGAGGCCGATCACTGGGGCAGATACACTGAGGCCGATCACTAGGGCAGATACACTGAGGCCGATCACTGGGGCAGATACACTGAGGCCGATCACTGGGGCAGATACACTGAGGCCGATCACTGGGACAGATACACTGAGGCCGATCACTGGGGCAGATAAACTGAGGCCGATCACAGGGGCAGATACACTGAGGCCGATCACTTGGGCAGATACACCGAGGCCGATCACAGGGGCAGATACACCGAGGCCGATTACTGGGGCAGATACACCGAGGCCGATCACAGGGGCAGATACACCGAGGCCGATTACTGGGGCAGATGCACTGAGGCCGATCACTGGGGCAGATACACCGAGGCCGATCACTGGGGCAGATACACTGAGGCCGATCAATGGGGCAGATACACCGAGGCCGATCACTGGGGCAGATACACCGAGGCCGATCACAGGGGCAGATACACCGAGGCCGATCACTGGGGCAGATACACTGAGGCCGATCACTGGGGCAGATACACTGAGGCCGATCACTGGGGTAGATACACTGAGGCCGATCACTTGGGCAAATATACCGAGGCTGAGCACCGGGGCAAATATACCGAGGCTGAGCAGCGGGGCAATTACACCGAGGCCGAGCACCGGGGCAAATACACCGAGGCCGAGCAACGGGGCAAATATACCGAGGCCGAGCACCGTGGGGAAATATACTGAGGCCGAGCAACGGGGCAAATACACCGAGGCCGAGCACCGTGGGGAAATATACTGAGGCCGAGCAACGGGGCAAATACACCGAGGCCGAGCACCGGGGCAAATATACTGAGGCCAAGCACCGGGGCAAATACACCGAGGCCTAGCACCGGGGCAAATATACCGAGGCCGAGCAACGGGGCAAATACACCGAGGCTGAGCAGCGGGGCAATTACACCGAGGCCGAGCACCGGGGCAAATACACTGAGGCCGAGCAACGGGGTAAATATACAGAGGCCGAGCACCGTGGGGAAATATACTGAGGCCGAGCAACGGGGCAAATACACCGAGGCCGAGCACCGGGGCAAATATACAGAGGCCGAGCACCGGGGCAAATATACTGAGGCCGAGCACCAGGGTAAATACACCAAGGCAGAGCATTGGGGCAGAAACACTGAGGGCGGATACACTAAAGCCGAGCAGCAGGGCAGATACACTGAGGCAAATACACTGAGGTCGAGGACCGGGGCAAATACACCGAGGGCAGACATACTGGGGCAGATACACCAAGGGGCGATCAATGGGGAAGATACTCTGAGGCAGATATACCGAGGCCATTCACCGGGGCCCCAGAGTGGCTGTAAAGTAGCCATAGCTAACCGAGGCAGATACACTGAGGCCGATCACTGGGGCAGATACACTTAGGCCGATCACAGGGGCAGATACACTGAGGTGAATCACTGGGGCAGATACACTGAGGCCGATCACTGGGGCAGATACACTGAGGTGAATCACTGGGGCAGATACACTGAGGCCGATCACTGGGGCAGATACACTGAGGCCGATCACTGGGGCAGATACACTTAGGCCGATCACAGGGGCAGATACACTGAGGTGAATCACTGGGGCAGATACACTGAGGCCGATCACTGGGGCATATACACTGAGGCCGATCACTGGGGCAGATACACTTAGGCCGATCACAGGGGCAGATACACTGAGGTGAATCACTGGGGCAGATACACTGAGGCCGATCACCGGGGCAGATACACTGAGGCCGATCACTGGGGCAGATACACTGAGGCCGATCACAGGGGCAGATACACTGAGGTGAATCACTGGGGCAGATACACTGAGGCCGATCACTGGGGCAGATACACTGAGGCCGATCACTGGGGCAGATACACTGAGGCCGATCACTGGGGCAGATACACCGAGGCCGATCACTGGGGCAGATACACTGAGGCCGATCACTGGGGCAGATACACTGAGGCCGATCACTGGGGCAGATACACCGAGGCCGATCACAGGGGCAGATACACCGAGGCCGATCACTGGGGCAGATACACTGAGGCCGATCACTGGGGCAGATACACTGAGGCCGATCACTGGGGTAGATACACTGAGGCCGATCACTTGGGCAAATATACCGAGGCTGAGCACCGGGGCAAATATACCGAGGCTGAGCAGCGGGGCAATTACACCGAGGCCGAGCACCGGGGCAAATACACCGAGGCCGAGCAACGGGGCAAATATACCGAGGCCGAGCACCGTGGGGAAATATACTGAGGCCGAGCAACGGGGCAAATACACCGAGGCCGAGCACCGGGGGGAAATATACTGAGGCCGAGCAACGGGGCAAATACACCGAGGCCGAGCACCGGGGCAGATACACTGAGGCCGAGCACCGGGGCAAATACACCGAGGCCGAGCACCGGGGCAAATATACCGAGGCCGAGCAACGGGGCAAATACACCGAGGCTGAGCAGCGGGGCAATTACACCGAGGCCGAGCACCGGGGCAAATACACTGAGGCCGAGCAACGGGGGTAAATATACAGAGGCCGAGCACCGTGGGGAAATATACTGAGGCCGAGCACCGGGGCAAATACACCGAGGCCGAGCACCGGGGCAAATATACAGAGGCCGAGCACCGGGGCAAATATACTGAGGCCGAGCACCAGGGTAAATACACCAAGGCAGAGCATTGGGGCAGAAACACTGAGGGCGGATACACTAAAGCCGAGCAGCAGGGCAGATACACTGAGGCAAATACACTGAGGTCGAGGACCGGGGCAAATACACCGAGGGCAGACATACTGGGGCAGATACACCAAGGGGCGATCAATGGGGAAGATACTCTGAGGCAGATATACCGAGGCCATTCACCGGGGCCCCAGAGTGGCTGTAAAGTAGCCATAGCTAACCGAGGCAGATACACTGAGGCCGATCACTGGGGCAGATACACTTAGGCCGATCACAGGGGCAGATACACTGAGGTGAATCACTGGGGCAGATACACTGAGGCCGATCACTGGGGCAGATACACTGAGGTGAATCACTGGGGCAGATACACTGAGGCCGATCACTGGGGCAGATACACTGAGGCCGATCACTGGGGCAGATACACTTAGGCCGATCACAGGGGCAGATACACTGAGGTGAATCACTGGGGCAGATACACTGAGGCCGATCACTGGGGCATATACACTGAGGCCGATCACTGGGGCAGATACACTTAGGCCGATCACAGGGGCAGATACACTGAGGTGAATCACTGGGGCAGATACACCGAGGCCGATCACTGGGGCATATACACTGAGGCCGATCACTGGGGCAGATACACTTAGGCCGATCACAGGGGCAGATACACTGAGGTGAATCACTGGGGCAGATACACTGAGGCCGATCACCGGGGCAGATACACTGAGGCCGATCACTGGGGCAGATACACTGAGGCCGATCACAGGGGCAGATACACTGAGGTGAATCACTGGGGCAGATACACTGAGGCCGATCACTGGGGCAGATACACTGAGGCCGATCACTGGGGCAGATACACTGAGGCCGATCACTGGGGCAGATACACTGAGGCCGATCCCTGGGGCAGATACACCAAAGGAAAATCACTGGGGGAGATACATTGACGACCTTCTCCACCATCACCAGTACCTTCTAGTCATGTGACTAGTTCATCTCTGTGTATAGCGCCTCCTCCCCCACGTCTATATGAATATCCTGTATATACAGCGGGGGGGGGGGGGGGGGGGGGGGGGGGGGGGTATATAACAATAGGTGAGGGATATGCCTTTTCTTCGGATTTTCCTGCCCATCAGACAAACCATAACAATGGGCACAGCCCGGAGCCTGAACTTCCCGCTCCGTCCTGCGACCATCCTTAGAGCGGGTCAGAGACGGCAGAATCCCAGGAATTCAGGAATCACATGGACGGATTTATGTACCGCCACGTAAACTCCCGGCAAAGTCTTCGCACGGTGTCTGTGGTGGTGCAGAAAGTTTGTGAACCCTTTACCCAAACCACATGGGGTGACACAGACCAATAAGGACTCCTCTGTGGCCACCACCATATGGCACATCATTATATCGGTGCCCGGGCTGGCACTGTGGGTGGTAGCTCCACATTTACACCCGGAGTATACGGCCGCCATGTCTGTAGTAGCTGCTGGCACCTCTGGGAAAGGGGTTTGTCGTTGTCTTCCTCACAGTGATGGATGTTGGTGGTAACAATGACGTGGTAATAACGAGTCTCAGACCTGATCTCCAGCCTCCTCCAGACCCCAGTAAGACACCAGGAGCCTCAGACCTGATCCCCAGCCTCCTCCAGACCCCTGTAAGACACCAGGAGCCTCAGACCTGATCTCCAGTCTCCTCCAGACCCCTGTCCCCTGTAAGACACCAGGAGCCTCAGACCTGATCCCCAGCCTCCTCCAGACCCCTGTAAGACACCAGGAGCCTCAGACCTGATCTCCAGCCTCCTCCAGACCCCTGTCCCCTGTAAGACACCAGGAGCCTCAGACCTGATCTCCAGCCTCCTCCAGACCCCTGTAAGACACCAGGAGCCTCAGACCTGATCTCCAGTCTCCTCCAGACCTCTGTCCCCTGTAAGACACCAGGAGCCTCAGACCTGATCTCCAGCCTCCTCCAGACCCCTGTAAGACACCAGGAGCCTCAGACCTGATCCCTGGCCTCCTCCAGACCCCTGTAAGACACCAGGAGCCTCAGACCTGATCCCTGGCCTCCTCCAGATGCTGGTAAGACACCAGGAGTTTCAGATCTGATCTCCGGCCTCCTCCAAACTCCTGTAAGACACCAGGAGCCTCAGATCTGATCTCCGACCTCCTCCAGAGTCCTGTAAGATACATGGAGCCTTAGACCTGATCTCCAGCCTCCTCCAGAGTGCTGTAAGACACCAGGAGCCTCAGACCTGATCTCCAGCCTCCTCCAGACCCCTGTAAGACACCAGGAGCCTCAGACCTGATCCCTGGCCTCCTCCAGACCCCTGTAAGACACCAGGAGCCTCAGACCTGATCCCTGGCCTCCTCCAGACCCCTGTAAGACACCAGGAGCCTCAGACCTGATCCCCAGCCTCCTCCAGACCCCTGTAAGACACCAGGAGCCTCAGATCTGATCTCCGGCCTCCTCCAGACCCCTGTAAGACACCAGGAGCCTCAGACCTGATCCCTGGCCTCCTCCAGACCCCTGTAAGACACCAGGAGCCTCAGACCTGATCCCCAGCCTCCTCCAGACCCCTGTAAGACACCAGGAGCCTCAGACCTGATCCCTGGCCTCCTCCAGACCCCTGTAAGACACTAGGAGCCTCAGATCTCATCTCCAACCTCCTCCAGAGTCCTGTAAGATACCAGGAATCTCAGATCTGATCTCTGACCTCCTCTAGATTCCTGTAAGACACCAGGAGCTTCAGCCTGATCTCCGGCCTCCTGCAGACCCCGGTAAGACACAAGGGGCGTCAAACATGATCCCCAGAGTCCTGTGAAACACCAGGAGCCTCAGACTGAAGGGTCTGCATGATGTTACATGCAGGGCTGGCAGACGTTGCGGTACCGATGTGGCACTTGTCACAAGACCTCAGAGGTCAGTGAGGATCCCACAAACACTTTAAGAAATGTTTCTATTAACCCCTAACACCACCTGGCTGCCCTGGGTTATCACAGTAATAGTGGTGGTAATCAGGGGCGGTCTTGGCATTTCTGGGGCCCCAAGCGAAGTTATGTCTGGGGCCCCCCCCCTCAACACGCGTTCCAAAACAATAGACCGGTGTGTGTTGCCCCCAGTAGTATATACCCCTTGTGCGCTACCACCAGTAATATATACTCCTTGTGTGCTGCCCCCAATAGTATATACCCCTTGTGTCCTGCCCCCAGTAGTATATACCCCTTGTTTGCTTCCCCCAGTAGTATACAGACCCCTGTGTGTTCCCCCAGTTATATATAGCCCCCCGTGTGCTCCCCGAGAAGTATATAGACCTCCTGTGTGCTGCCCCAGTTGTATATAGACCCCCTGTGTGCTGCCCCCAGTTGTATATACCCCCTGTGTGATCCCACACTAGTATATAGGCCCCCTGTGTGCTCCCTCAGGGGTATTTAGCCCCCCTGTGTGCTTCCCCACTTGGATATAGACCTCCTGTGTGCTCCCCCACTTGGATATAGACCCTTGTGTGCTCCTCCAGTAGTATATAAACCCCCTGTGTGGTTCCCCAGTAGTATATAGACCCCCTATGTGCCCCACCAGTATTATATAGACCCCTTGTGTGCTTCCCCAGTAGTATACAGACCCCTGTGTGCTCCCCCAGTTATATATAGACCACCTGTGTGCCTCACAAGTAGTATATAGACCCCCTGTATGTTCCCCCAGTAGTATATAGACCCCCTGTGTGCCCCACCAGTAGTATATAGACCCCTGTGTGCTCCCCCAGTAGTATATAGCCCCCCTGTGTGCTTCCCCACTTGGATATAGACCTCCTGTGTGCTCTCCAAGTTGTATATAGACCCCATTCTGCTGCCCCAAGTAGTATATAGAAACCCTGTGTGCTGCCCCCAGTAGTATATAGACCCCTCTGTGAAGCCCCAGTAGTCTATAGCCCCCCCTGTGTGCTCCTCCTGTTATATAGCCCCCCTGTGTGCTCCCCCCATTTATATAGACCCCCGATGTGCGCTCCCCCAGTTAAACAGACCCCTGTGTGCTCTCCCTTCCATATAGTATATAACACAATAAAACAAACACTTATACTCACCTGGGTCCAGGCGTCTCCTCTTCTCTTCACTTTTGTGGCCGCAAGAAGGGTTTTCCCTGCAATCACAAGAGGCCGCACTCCCCTTGTCCTGGCGCCGATGCTCCAGTGATGTCACAGCGCCGGCACCACAAGGACAAAGCTGCCACTTGTGACCGCAGGGAAAACCCTTCCTGCGGCCACAAGAGTGACTGACAGGAAGGGGGCCAATGTCTCCCGCCCTGTCAGTGCTGCTTCACGAGTCATTACAAGTGCTCATAGTTACAGTTCAGATGGCAGCAGCGAGCGGGGCAGCGGCCCTGTCCAGAGGTCTTGAGCACAAGAGCGGGGCGTGGGGGCCCCCCTGGATGTTGGGCGCCCCAAGCGATCGCTTGGGGTGCTTGGTGCCAAAGACCGCCACTGGTGGTAATAGTAGTAGTAGGAGGAGCCGCAGCAGCAGTAATAGTACAATGGTCGTAGTAATAGTGGTCAAAGTAGTAGTAATAATAGTTGTAGTAATAATAATAGGAGAAGCAGCATTAATACTACCGTGGTGGTAGTAATAATAGTCGTAGAAGGAGAAGCAAAAAGAACAGTGGAGGAGGAGGAGCAGCAATAATAGTACATGGGTGTTAGGAGGAGGAGGAGCAGCAATAATAGTACATGGGTGTTAGGAGGAGGAGGAGCAGCAGCAATAATAGTACATGGGTGTTAGGAGGAGGAGGAGCAGCAGCAATAATAGTACATGGGTGTTAGGAGGAGGAGGAGCAGCAATAATAGTACATGGGTGTTAGGAGGAGGAGCAGCAATAATAGTACATGGGTGTTAGGAGGAGGAGCAGCAATAATAATAGTACATGGGTGTTAGGAGGAGGAGCAGCAATAATAGTACATGGGTGTTAGGAGGAGGAGCAGCAATAATAATAGTACATGGGTGTTAGGAGGAGGAGCAGCAATAATAGTACATGGGTGTTAGGAGAAGGAGGAGCAGCAATAATAGCACATGGGTGTTAGGAGGAGGAGCAGCAATAATAGTACATGGGTGTTAGGAGGAGGAGGAGCAGCAATAATAGTACATGGGTGTTAGGAGGAGGAGCAGCAATAATAGTACATGGGTGTTAGGAGGAGGAGCAGCAATAATAGTACATGGGTGTTAGGAGGAAGAGCAGCAATAATAATAGTACATGGGTGTTAGGAGGAGGAGCAGCAATAATAGTACATGGGTGTTAGGAGAAGGAGGAGCAGCAATAATAGTACATGGGTGTTAGGAGGAGGAGCAGCAATAATAGTACATGGGTGTAAGGAGGAGGAGGAGCAGCAGCAATAATAGTACATGGGTGTTAGGAGGAGGAGGAGCAGCAATAATAATACATGGGTGTTAGGAGGAGGAGCAGCAATAATAGTACATGGGTGTTAGGAGAAGGAGGAGCAGCAATAATAGTACATGGGTGTTAGGGGGAGCAGCAGCAATAATAGTACATGGGTGTTAGGAGGAGGAGCAGCAATAATAATAGTACATGGGTGTTAGGAGGAGGAGCAGCAATAATAGTACATGGGTGTTAGGAGGAGGAGCAGCAATAATAGTACATGGGTGTTAGGAGGAGGAGGAGCAGCAATAATAGTACATGGGTGTTAGGAGGAGGAGGAGCAGCAATAATAGTACATGGGTGTTAGGAGGAGGAGGAGCAGCAATAATAGTGCATGGGTGTTAGGAGGAGGAGAGCAGCAATAATAGTACATGGGTGTTAGGAGGAAGAGCAGCAATAATAATAGTACATGGGTGTTAGGAGGAGGAGCAGCAATAATAGCACATGGGTGTTAGGAGGAGGAGCAGCAATAATAGTACATGGGTGTTAGGAGGAGGAGGAGCAATAATAGCACATGGGTGTTAGGAGGAGGAGCAGCAATAATAGTACATGGGTGTTAGGAGGAGGAGCAGCAATAATAGTACATGGGTGTTAGGAGGAGGAGCAGCAATAATAGTACATGGGTGTTAGGAGGAAGAGCAGCAATAATAATAGTACATGGGTGTTAGGAGGAGGAGCAGCAATAATAGTACATGGGTGTTAGGAGAAGGAGGAGCAGCAATAATAGTACATGGGTGTTAGGAGAAGGAGGAGCAGCAATAATAGTACATGGGTGTTAGGGGGAGCAGCAGCAATAATAGTACATGGGTGTTAGGACGAGGAGCAGCAATAATAGTACATGGGTGTTAGGAGGAGGAGCAGCAATAATAGTACATGGGTGTAAGGAGGAGGAGGAGCAGCAGCAATAATAGTACATGGGTGTTAGGAGGAGGAGGAGCAGCAATAATAATACATGGGTGTTAGGAGGAGGAGGAGCAGCAATAATAGTACATGGGTGTTAGGAGAAGGAGGAGCAGCAATAATAGTACATGGGTGTTAGGGGGAGCAGCAGCAATAATAGTACATGGGTGTTAGGAGGAGCAGCAATAATAATAGTACATGGGTGTTAGGAGGAGGAGCAGCAATAATAGTACATGGGTGTTAGGAGGAGGAGCAGCAATAATAGTACATGGGTGTTAGGAGGAGGAGGAGCAGCAATAATAGTACATGGGTGTTAGGAGGAGGAGGAGCAGCAATAATAGTGCATGGGTGTTAGGAGGAGGAGAGCAGCAATAATAGTACATGGGTGTTAGGAGGAAGAGCAGCAATAATAATAATAGTACATGGGTGTTAGGAGGAGGAGGAGCAGCAATAATAATACATGGGTGTTAGGAGGAGGAGGAGCAGCAATAATAGTACATGGGTGTTAGGAGGAGGAGCAGCAATAATAGTACATGGGTGTTAGGAGGAGGAGCAGCAAAAATAGTACATGGGTGTTAGGAGGAGGAGCAGCAATAATAGTACATGGGTGTAAGGAGGAGGAGCAGCAATAATAGTACATGGGTGTTAGGAGGAGGAGGAGCAGCAGCAATAATAGTACATGGGTGTTAGGAGGAGGAGGAGCAGCAATAATAATACATGGGTGTTAGGAGGAGGAGGAGCAGCAATAATAGTACATGGGTGTTAGGAGGAGGAGGAGCAGCAATAATAGTACATGGGTGTTAGGAGGAGGAGGAGGAGCAGCAATAATAATAGTACATGGGTGTTAGGAGGAGGAGCAGGAGCAGAATCAATAATAGTACATGGGTGTTAGGAGGAGGAGCAGCAATAATAATACATGGGTGTTAGGAGGAGGAGCAGCAATAATAGTACATGGGTGTTAGGAGGAGGAGCAGCAATAATAGTACATGGGTGTTAGGAGGAGGAACAGCAGCAATAATAATACATGGGTGTTACAAGGAGGAGGAGGAGGAGGAGCAGCAATAATAATACATAAGTGTTAGGAGAAGGAGGAAGAGGAGCAATAATAGTACAAGGGTGTTAGGAGGAGGAGCAGCAGCAGCAATAATAGTACATGGGTGTTAGGAGGAGGAGCAGTAATAATAGTACATGGGTGTTAGGAGGAGGAGGAGCAGCAATAATAATAGTACATGGGTGTTAGGAGGAGGAAGAGCAGCAGCAATAATAGTACATGGGTGTTAGGACGAGGAGCAGCAATAATAGTAAATGGGTGTTAGGAGGAGGAGCAGCAATAATAGTACATGGGTGTTAGGAGGAGGAGAAGCCCAATAATAGTACATGGGTGTTAGGAGGAGGAGCAGCAGCAATAAAAGTACATGGGTGTAACAAGGAGGAGGAGGAGCAGCAATAATAGTACATGGGTGTTAGGAGGAGGAGGAGCAGCAATAATAGCACATGGGTGTTAGGAGGAGGAGGAGCAACAATAATAGTACATGCGTGTTAGGAGGAGGAAGAGCAGCAGCAATAATAGTACATGGGTGTTAGAAGGAGGAGGAGCAGCAATAATAGTACATGGGTGTTAGGAGGAGGAGCAGCAATAATAATACATGGGTGTTAGGAGGAGGAGCAGCAATAATAGCACATGGGTGTTAGGAGGAGGAGCAGCAATAATAGTACATGGGTGTTAGGAGGAGGAGGAGCAGCAATAATAGTACATGGGTGTTAGGAGGAGGAGCAGCAATAATAATAGTACATGGGTGTTAAGAGGAGGAGCAGCAATAATAATAATACATGGGTGTTAGGAGGAGGAGGAGCAGCAATAATAGTACATGGGTGTTAGGAGGAGGAGCAGCAATAATAGTACATATGGGTGTTAGGAGGAGGAGCAGCAATAATAGCACATGGGTGTTAGGAGGAGGAGCAGCAATAATAGTACATGGGTGTTAGGAGGAGGAGGAGCAGCAATAATAGTACATGGGTGTTAGGAGGAGGAGCAGCAATAATAATAGTACATGGGTGTTAGGAGGAGGAGCAGCAATAATAATAATACATGGGTGTTAGGAGGAGGAGGAGCAGCAATAATAGTACATGGGTGTTAGGAGGAGGAGCAGCAATAATAGTACATGGGTGTTAGGAGGAGGAGCAGCAATAATAGCACATGGGTGTTAGGAGGAGGAGCAGCAATAATAGTACATGGGTGTTAGGAGGAGGAGGAGCAGCAATAATAGTACATGGGTGTTAGGAGGAGGAGCAGCAATAATAATAGTACATGGGTGTTAGGAGGAGGAGCAGCAATAATAATAATACATGGGTGTTAGGAGGAGGAGCAGCAATAATAGTACATGGGTGTTAGGAGGAGGAGCAGCAATAATAATACATGGGTGTTAGGAGGAGGATGAGCAGCAGCAATAATAGTACATGGGTGTTAGGAGGAGGAGCAGCAATAATAGTACATGGGTGTTAGGAGGAGGAGCAGCAATAATAATACATGGGTGTTAGGAGGAGGAGCAATAATAGTACATGGGTGTTAGGAGGAGGAGCAGCAATAATAATACATGGGTGTTAGGAGGAGGAGCAGCAATAATAATACATGGGTGTTAGGAGGAGGAGCAGCAATAATAGTACATGGGTGTTAGGAGGAGGAGCAGCAATAATAATAGTACATGGGTGTTAGGAGGAGGAGGAGCAGCAATAATAGTACATGGGTGTTAGGGGGAGCAGCAGCAATAATAGTACATGGGTGTTAGGAGGAGGAGCAGCAATAATAATAGTACATGGGTGTTAGGAGGAGGAGGAGCAATAATAGTACATGGGTGTTAGGATGAGGAGCAACAATAATAATAATAGTACATGGGTGTTAGGAGGAGGAAGAGCAGCAGCAATAATAGTACATGGGTGTTAGGAGGAGGAGCAGCAATAATAGTACATGTGTGTTAGAAGGAGGAGGAGCAGCAATAATAGTACATGGGTGTTAGGAGGAGGAGGAGGAGCAGCAATAATAGTACATGGGTGCTAGGAGGAGGAGGAGCAATAATAGTACATGTGTTTTAGGAGGAGGAGGAGGAGCAATAATAGTACATGGGTGTTAGGAGGAGGAGGAGCAGCAATAATAGTACATGGGTGTTAGGAGGAGGAGGAGGAGGAGGAGCAGCAATAATAATAGTACAAGGGTGTTACAAGGAGGAGGAGGAGCAATAATAGTACATGGGTGTTAGGAGGAGGAGCAACAGCAATAATAGTACATGGGTGTTAGGAGGAGGAGCAACAGCAATAATAGTACATGGGTGTTAGGAGGAGGAGCAGCAATAATAATAGTACAAGGGTGTTAGGAGGAGGAGGAGCAGCAATAATACTACATGGGGTGGTGGTTGTAGTAGTAATAGTGGTGGTAGTAGTAATAATAGTTGTGGTATTAGTAGTAGTAGTAATAGTAATGGGGGGGTATTAGTAATAACGATAGTAGTGATAAGTAGTATTAGTAATGGTGGTGGTATAAGTAGTAATAGTGGTGGTGGTAGTAGTAATAATAGTAGTAATAGTGCAGGTGGTAGTAGTAGTAGTAATAGTAGTGGTATTAGTAGTAGTGATAGTTGTGATAAGTAGTATTAGCAATGGTGGTGGTATAACTAGTAATAGTGGTGGTGGTAGTACTATTAGTAATAGAGGTGGTAATAGTAATGGCGGTGGTGGTGGTAGTAGTAGTAATAGTAGTAGTAATAGTGGTGGTGCTGGGACTAGTAGTAGTAATTGTAGTAGTTATAGTGGTGGTGCTGGTGCTTGTAGTATTAGTAGTAATAGTGGTGGTGCTAGTAATATTAGTAGTAAAAGTGGTGGTGGTAATAGTAGTAGTAATAGTGGTGGTGCTGGGGCTAGTAGTATTAGTAGTAGTGGTGGCAGTAGTAGTATTAGTAGTAATAGTGGTGGTGCTGGTGCTAGTAGTATTAGTAGTAATAGTGGTGGTGCTGGTGCTAGTAGTATTAGTAGTAGTGGTGGCAGTAGCAGTAGTATTAGTAGTAATAGTGGTGGTGCTGGTGCTAGTAGTACTAGTAGTGGTGGCAGTAGCAGTAGTATTAGTAGTAATAGTGGTGGTGCTGGTGCTAGTAGTATTAGTAGTAATAGTGGTGGTGCTGGTGCTAGTAGTATTAGTAGTTATAGTGGTGGTGCTGGTGCTAGTAGTATTAGTAGTAATAGTGGTGGTGCTGGTGCTAGTAGTATTAGTAGTAGTGGTGGTGGTGGTAGAAGTAGTATTAGTAGTAATAGTGGTGGTGCTGGGGCTAGTAGTATTAGTAGTAGTGGTGGCAGTAGTAATAGTGGTGGTGCTGGTGCTCGTAGTATTAGTAGTAATAGTGGTGGTGCTAGTAATATTAGTAGTAATAGTGCTGGTGCTAGTAGTATTAGTAGTAGTGGTGGTGGTGGTGGTAGAAGTAGTATTAGTAGTAATAGTGGTGGTGCTGGGGCTAGTAGTATTAGTAGTAGTGGTGGCAGTAGTAATAGTGGTGGTGCTGGTGCTCGTAGTATTAGTAGTAATAGTGGTGGTGCTAGTAATATTAGTAGTAATAGTGGTGGTGCTGGTGCTAGTAGTATTAGTAGTAGTGGTGGCAGTAGCAGTAGTATTAGTAGTAATAGTGTCTGTGCTGGTGCTAGTAGTGTTAGTAGTAGTGGTGGCAGTAGGAGTACTATTAGTAGTATTAGTGGTGCTGGTGCTAGTAGTATTAGTAGTAGTGGTGGCAGATGTATTAGTAGTAATGGTGCTGGTGCTAGTAGTATTAGTAGTGGTGGAAGTATTAGTAGTATTGGTAGTAATAGTGGTGGTGCTGGTGCTAGTAGTATTAGTAGTAGTGGTGGCAGTAGCAGTAGTATTAGTAGTAATAGTGTCTGTGTTGGTGCTAGTAGTGTTAGTAGTAGTGGTGGCAGTAGGAGTAGTATTAGTAGTATTAGTGGTGCTGGTGCTAGTAGTATTAGTAGTAGTGGTGGCAGATGTATTAGTAGTAATGGTGCTGGTGATAGTTGTATTAGTAGTGGTGGAAGTATTAGTAGTATTGGTAGTAATAGTGGTGGTGCTGGTGCTAGTAGTATTAGTAGTAGTGGTGGCAGTAGAAGTATTAGTAGTAGTAATAATAGTGGTGGTGCTGGTGCTAGTAGTATTAGTAGTAGTGGTGGCAGTAGCAGTAGTATTAGTAGTAATAGTGCTGGTGCTAGTAGTATTAGTAGTAATAGTGGTGGTGCTGGTGCTAGTAGTATTAGTAGTAGTGGTGGCAGTAGTAGTAGTATTAGTAGTAATAGTGGTGGTGCTGGTGCTAGTAGTATTAGTGGTAGCAGTAGTTGTAGTATTAGTAGTAATAGTGGTGATGCTGGTGCTAGTAGTATTAGTAGTAGTGGTGGTGGCAGTAGTAGTATTAGTAGTAATAGTGGTGGTGCTGGTGCTAGTAGTATTAGTAGTAGTGGTGGCAGTAGTATTAGTAATAATAGTGGTGGTGCTGGTGCTAGTAGTAGTGGTGGTGGCAGTAGTAGTAGTATTAGTAGTAATAGTGCTGGTACTAGTAGTAGTAGTGGTGGTGGTGGCAGTACTATTAGTAGTAATAGTGGTGGTGCTAGTAGCTAGTAGTATTAGTAGTAATATTGTTGTTGATGGAGCTAGTAGTATTAGTAGTAATAGTGGTAGTGCTAGTAGCTAGTAGCATTAGTAGTAATATTATTGTTGCTAGAGCTAGTAGTATTAGTAGTAATAGTGGTGGTGCTGGTGCTAGTAGTAGTAGTAGTGGTGGCAGTAGTAGTAGTATTAGTAGTAATAGTGGTGTTGCTGGTGCTAGTAGTATTAGTAGTAATAGTGGTGATGGTGGTGCTAGTAGTATTAGTAGTAGTGGTGGCAGTAGTAGAAGTAATATTAGTAGTAATAGTGGTGGTGCTGGTGCTAGTAGTGTTAGTGGTGGCAGTAGTAGTATTAGTAGTAATACTGGTGGTGCTGGTGCTAGTAGTATTTATAGTAGTGGTGGCAGTAGTAGTATTAGTAGTAATAGTGGTGGTGCTGGTGCTAGTAGTATTAGTAGCAGTGGTGGCAGTAGTAGTATTAGTAGCAATAGTGGTGGTGCTGTTGCTAGTAGTATTAGTAGTAGTGGTGGCAGTAGGAGTAGTATTAGTAGTAATAGTGGTGGTGCTGGTGCTAGTAGTATTTATAGTAGTGGTGGCAGTAGTAGTATTAGTAGTAATAGTGGTGGTGCTGGTGCTAGTAGTATTAGTAGCAGTGGTGGCAGTAGTAGTATTAGTAGTAATAGTGGTGGTGCTGTTGCTAGTAGTATTAGTAGTAGTGGTGGCAGTAGGAGTAGTATTAGTAGTAATAGTGGTGGTGCTGGTGCTAGTAGTATTAGTAGCAGTGGTGGCAGTAGTAGTATTAGTAGTAATAGTGATGGTGCTGGTGCTAGTAGTATAAGTAGAAGTGGTGGCAGTAGTAGTATTAGTAGTAATAGTGGTGGTGCTGGTGCTAGTAGTATTAGTAGTAGTGGTGGCAGTAGTAGTATTAGTAGTAATAGTGGTGGTGCTGGTGCTAGTAGTATTAGTAGTAGTGGTGGCAGTAGCAGTAGTATTAGTAGTAATAGTGGTGGTGCTGGTGCTAGTAGTATTAGTAGTTATAGTGGTGGTGCTGGTGCTAGTAGTATTAGTAGTAATAGTGGTGGTGCTGGTGATAGTAGTATTAGTAGTAATAGTGGTGGTGCTGGTGCTAGTAGTATTAGTAGTAATAGTGGTGGTGCTGGTGCTAGTAGTATTAGTAGTAATAGTGGTGGTGCTGGTGCTAGTAGTATTAGTAGTAATAGTGGTGGTGCTGGTGATAGTAGTATTAGTAGTAATAGTGGTGGTGCTGGTAGTATTAGTAGTAATAGTGGTGGTGCTGGTGCTAGTAGTATTAGTAGTAATAGTGGTGGTGCTGGTGATAGTAGTATTAGTAGTAATAGTGGTGGTGCTGGTGATAGTAGTATTAGTAGTAATAGTGGTGGTGCTGGTGATAGTAGTATTAGTAGTAATAGTGGTGGTGCTGGTGATAGTAGTATTAGTAGTAGTGATGGTGGTGGTGGTAGAAGTAGTATTAGTAGTAAAAGTGGTGGTGCTGGTAGTATTAGTTGTAGTGGTGGCAGTAGTAGTATTAGTAGTAATAGTGGTGGTGCTGGTGCTAGTAGTATTAGTAGTAGTGGTGGCAGTAGTAGTATTAGTAGTAATAGTTGTGGTGCCGGTGCTAGTAGTATTAGTAGTAGTGGTGGTAAAAGTAGTATTAGTACTAATAGTGGTGGTGCTGGTAGTATTAGTAGTAGTGGTGGCAGTAGTAGTATTAGTAGTAATAGTGGTGGTGCTGGTGCTAGTAGTATTAGTAGTAGTGGTGGCAGTAGTAGTATTAGTAGTAATAGTTGTGGTGCCGGTGCTAGTAGTATTAGTAGTAGTGGTGTTAAAAGTAGTATTAGAAGTAATAGTGGTGGTGCTGGTGCTAGTAGTATTAGTAGTAGTGGTGGCAGTAGTAGTATTAGTAGTAATAGTGGTGTGCCGGTGCTAGTAGTATTAGTAGTAGTGGTGGTGGTAAAAGTAGTATTAGTAGTAATAGTGGTGGTGCTGGTGCTAGTAGTATTAGTAGTAGTGGTGGCAGTAGTAGAAGTAGTATTAGTAGTAATAGTGGTGGTGCTGGTGCTAGTAGTATTAGTGGTGGTAGAAGTAGTATTAGTAGTAATACTGGTGGTGCTGGTGCTAGTAGTATTTATAGTAGTGGTGGCAGTAGTAGTATTAGTAGTAATAGTGGTGGTGCTGTTGCTAGTAGTATGAGTAGTAGTGGTAGCAGTAGGAGTAGTATTAATAGTAATAGTGGTGGTGCTGGTGCTAGTAGTATTAGTAGCAGTGGTGGCAGTAGTAGTATTAGTAGCAATAGTGGTGGTGCTGTTGCTAGTAGTATTAGTAGTAGTGGTGGCAGTAGGAGAAGTATTAGTAGTAATAGTGGTGGTGCTGGTGCTAAAAGTATTAGCAGAAGTGGTGGCAGTAGTAGTATTAGTAGTAATAGTGGTGGTGCTGGTGCTAGTAGTATTAGTGGTGGCAGTAGTAGTATTAGTAGTAATACTGGTGGTGCTGGTGCTAGTAGTATTAGTAGCAGTGGTGGCAGTAGTAGTATTAGTAGTAATAGTGATGGTGCTGGTGCTAGTAGTATAAGTAGAAGTGGTGGCAGTAGTAGTATTAGTAGTAATAGTGATGGTGCTGGTGCTAGTAGTGTAAGTAGAAGTGGTGGCAGTAGTAGTATTAGTAGTAATAGTGATGGTGCTGGTGCTAGTAGTATTAGTAGTAGTGGTGGCAGTAGTAGTATTAGTAGTAATAGTGGTGGTGCTGGTGCTAGTAGTATTAGTAGTAGTGGTGGCAGTAGCAGTAGTATTAGTAGTAATAGTGGTGGTGCTGGTGCTAGTAGTATTAGTAGTAATAGTGGTGGTGCTGGTGATAGTAGTATTAGTAGTAGTGATGATGGTGGTGGTAGAAGTAGTATTAGTAGTAGTGGTGGTGCTGGTGATAGTAGTATTAGTAGTAATAGTGGTGGTGCTGGTAGTATTAGTAGTAGTGGTGGTAAAAGTAGTATTAGTACTAATAGTGGTGGTGCTGGTAGTATTAGTAGTAGTGGTGGCAGTAGTAGTATTAGTAGTAATAGTGGTGTGCCGATGCTAGTAGTATTAGTAGTAGTGGTGGTGGTAAAAGTAGTATTAGTATTAATAGTGGTGGTGCTAGTAGTATTAGTAGTAGTGGTGGCAGTAGTAGAATTAGAAGTAATAGTGGTGTGCTGGTGCTAGTAGTATTAGTAGTAGTGGTGGTGGTAAAAGCAGTATTAGTAGTATTAGTGGTGGTGCTGGTGCTAGTAGTATTAGTAGTAGTGGTGGCAGTAGTAGTATTAGTAGTAATAGTGGTGTGCCGGTGCTAGTAGTATTAGTAGTAGTGGTGGTGGTAAAAGTAGTATTAGTATTAATAGTGGTAGTGCTGGTGCTAGTAGTATTAGTAGTAGTGGTGGCAGTAGTAGAAGTAGTATTAGTAGTAATAGTGGTGGTGCTGGTACTAGTAGTATTAGTAGTAGTGGTGGCAGTAGTAATATTAGTAGTAATAGTGGTGGTGCCGGTGCTAGTAGTATTAGTAGTAATAGTGGTGGTGCTGGTGCTAGTAGTATTAGTAGTAGTGGTGGCAGTAGTAGAATTATTAGTAGAAGTATTAGTAATAGTGGTGGTGGTGATGATAGTAGTAGTAGTATTACTAATAGTGGTGGTGGTAGCAGTACTAATAGTGGTGGTGGTGGTAGTAGTAGTAGTAGTACTAATAGTGGTGGTGGTAGTAGTAGTACTAATAGTGGTGGTGGTGGTAGTAGTAGTAGTACTAATAATGGTGGTGATAGTAGTAGTAGTAGTACTAATAGTGGTGGTGGTAGTAGTAGTAGTACTAATAGTGGTGGTGGTGGTAGTAGTAGTAATAATAGTGGTGGTAGTAGAAGTAATAGTGGTGGTGGTAGTAGTAGTAGTACTAATAGTGGTGGTGGTAGTAGTAGTACTAATAGTGGTGGTGGTACTAGTAGTAGTAATAATAGTGGTGGTGGTAGTAGTAGTAGTACTAATAGTGGTGATGGTAGTAGTAGTAGTACTAATAGTGGTGGTGGTGGTAGTAGTAGTAGTACTAATAGTGGTGGTGGTAGTAGTAGTAGTACTAATAGTGGTGGTGGTAGTAGTAGTACTAATAGTGGTGGTGGTAGTAGTAGTAATAATAGTGGTGGTGGTAGTAGAAGTAGTACTAATAGTGGTGGTGGTAGTAGTAGTAGTAGTACTAATAGTGGTGGTGGTGGTAGTAGTACTAATGGTGGTGGTGGTAGTAGTAGTACTAATAGTGGTGGTACTAGTAGTAGTAATAATAGTGGTGGTGGTAGTAGTAGTACTAATAGTGGTGATGGTAGTAGTAGTAGTAGTACTAATAGTGGTGGTGGTGGTGGTAGTAGTAGTAGTACTAATAGTGGTGGTGGTAGTAGTAGTACTAATAGTGGTGGTGTTAGTAGTAGAAGTATTAGTAATAGTGGTGGTAGTATTAGTACTAATAGTGGTGGTGGTAGTAGTAGTAGTACTAATAGTGGTGGTGGTGGTAGTAGTAGTAGTAGTAGTAATAATAGTGGTGTGGTAGTAGTAGAAGTATTAGTAATAGTGGTGGTGGTGGTAGTAGTACTAATAGTGGTGGTGGTAGTAGTAGAAGTATTAGTAATAGTGGTGGTGGTAGTAGTAGAAGTATTACTAATAGTGGTGGTAGTAGTAGAAGTATTACTAATAGTGGTGGTGGTAGTAGTAGTAGTAGTAGTAATAATAGTGGTGGTAGTAGTAGTACTAATAGTGGTGGTGGTAGTAGTAGTAATAATAGTGGTGGTGGTGGTAGCAGTAGAAGTATTAGTAATAGTGGTGGTGGTAGTAGTAGAAGTATTACTTATAGTGGTGGTGGTGGTGGTAGTAGTAGTAGTAGTACTAATAGTGGTGGTGGTAGTAGTAGTACTAATAGTGGTGGTGGTAGTAGAAGTATTACTTATAGTGGTGGTGGTAGTAGTAGTAGTACTAATAGTGGTGGTGGTAGTAGTAGTACTAATAGTGGTGGTGGTAGTAGAAGTATTACTTATAGTGGTGGTGGTAGTAGTAGTATTACTAATAGTGGTGGTGGTGGTAGTAGTACTAATAGTGGTGGTGGTGGTGGTAGTAGTACTAATAGTGGTGGTGGTAGTACTAGAAGTATTAGCAATAGTGGTGGTCATAGTAGTAGTAATAGTGGTGGTGGTGGTAGTAGTACTAATAGTAGTGGTGGTAGTAGTAGTACTAATAGTGGTGGTGGTGGTAGTAGTAGTAGTACTAATAGTGGTGGTAGTAGTAGTAGTAATAATAGTGGTGGTAGTAGTAGTAGAAGTATTAGTGGTGGTGGTAGTAGTAGTACTAATAGTGGTGGTAGTAGTAGTACTAATAGTGGTGGTGGTGGTAGTAGTAGTAGTACTAATAGTGGTAGTAGTAGTAGTAATAATAGTGGTGGTGGTAGTAGTAATAATAGTGGTGGTGGTAGTAGTAGTAGTACTAATAGTGGTGGTGGTAGTAGTAGTACTAATAGTGGTGGTAGTAGTAGTAATAATAGTGGTGGTGGTAGTAGTAGTACTAATAGTGGTGGTAGTAGTAGTATTAATAATAATAATAGTGGTAGTAGTAGTAGTACTAATAGTGGTGGTGGTAGTAGTAGTACTTATAGTGGTGGTGGTAGTAGTAGTAGTAGTACTAATAGTGGTGGTGGTAGTAGTAGTAGTAATAATGGTGGTGGTAGTAGTAGTACTAATAGTGGTGGTAGTAGTAGTACTAATAGTGGTGGTGGTAGTAGTAGTAGTAGTAATAATAGTGGTGGTGGTAGTAGTAGTAGTAGTAGTAGTAGTAGTACTACTAATAGTGGTGGTAGTAGTAGTAGTAGAAGTATTAGTAATAGTGGTGGTGGTGGTAGTAGTACTAATAGTAGTGGTGGTAGTAGTAGTACTAATAATAGTGGTGGTAGTAGTAGTAGTACTAATAGTGGTGGTGGTAGTAGTACTAATAGTGGTGGTGGTAGTAGTAGAAGTATTAGTAATAGTGGTGGTAGTAGTAGTAGTAGTAGTACTAATAGTGGTGGTAGTAGTAGTACTAATAGTGGTGGTGGTAGTAGTAGAAATATTAGTAATAGTGGTGGTGGTGGTGGTGGTAGTAGTAGTAGTAATAATAGTGGTGGTGGTAGTAGTAGTAGTACTAATAGTGGTGGTGGTAGTAGTAGAAGTATTAGTAATAGTGGTGGTGGTAGTAGTACTAATAGTGGTGGTGGTAGTAGTAGTACTAATAGTGGTGGTAGTAGTAGAAGTATTAGTGGTGGTGGTAGAAGTATTAGTAATAGTGGTGGTGCTAGTAGTAGTAGTAATAATAGTGGTGGTGGTGGTGGTAGTAGTAGTAGTAATAATAGTGGTGGTGGTAGTAGTAGTAGTAATAATAGTGGTGGTATTAGTAGTAGTAATAATAGTGGTGGTAGTAGTAGTACTAATAGTGGTGGTAGTAGTAGAAGTATTAGTGGTGGTGGTAGAAGTATTAGTAATAGTGGTGGTGCTAGTAGTAGTAGTAATAATAGTGGTGGTGGTGGTGGTAGTAGTAGTAGTAATAATAGTGGTGGTGGTAGTAGTAGTAGTAATAATAGTGGTGGTATTAGTAGTAGTAATAATAGTGGTGGTAGTAGTAGAAGTATTAGTAATAGTGGTGGTAGTAGTAGTAGTACTAATAGTGGTGGTGGTAGTAGTAGTAGTACTAATAGTGGTGCTAGTAGTAGTAGTAATAATAGTGGTGCTAGTAGTAGTAGTAATAATAGTGGTGGTAGTAGTAGTAGTAGAGCAGCTGCTGGGTGGGTCTCCGGCCGCTCCAGCTTTGTAAATAATTCTATTGTTCCAGAAATCGGAGCTCGAGGTAAAGAAAACAGAAGTAATTAAGTTGTGAAATGTGCGGGAGGAGAGGAGAGGAGACGTCATCTGGTTACTGATTACTGACATTCCTACCGCCTGCCCGAGTATTATATGTGTATATATCACCGCACCTGTGTATTATATGTATATATCACCGCACCTGTGTATTATATGTATATATCACTGCACCTGTGTATTATATGTATATATCTGTATTATAACTATATATCTGTATTATATGTATATACCACTGCACCTGTGTATTATATGTATATATCACCGCACCTGTGTATTATATGTATATATCTGTATTATATGTATATATTACCGCACCTGTGTATTATATGTATATATCACTGCACCTGTGTATTATATGTATATATCTGTATTATATGTATATATCACCGCACCTGTGTGTTATATGTATATATATCACCGCACCTGTGTATTATATGTATATATCACTGCACCTGTGTATTATATGTGTATATCACCGCACCTGTGTATTATATGTATATATCACCGCACCTGTGTGTTATATGTATATATATATCACCACACCTGTGTATTATATGTACATATCTGTATTATATGTATATATCACTGCACCTGTGTATTATATGTATATATCACCGCACCTGTGTATTATATGTACATATCTGTATTATATGTATATATCACTGCACCTGTGTATTATATGTATATATCACCGCACCTGTGTATTATATGTATATATCTGTATTATATGTATATATCACCGCCCCTGTGTATTATATGTATATATCACCGCACCTGTGTATTATATGTATATATCTGTATTATATGTATATATCACTGCACCTGTGTATTATATGTATATATCACCGCACCTGTGTATTATATGTATATATCACCGCACCTGTGTATTATATGTATATATCTGTATTATATGTATATATCACCGCACCTGTGTATTATATGTATATATCTGTATTATATGTATATATCACCGCACCTGTGTATTATATGTACATATCTGTATTATATGTATATATCACTGCACCTGTGTATTATATGTATATATCACCGCACCTGTGTATTATATGTATATATCACCGCACCTGTGTATTATATGTATATATCACTGCACCTGTGTATTATATGTATATATCTGTATTATATGTATATATCACCGCACCTGTGTATTATATGTATATATCTGTATTATAACTATATATCTGTATTATATGTATATATCACTGCACCTGTGTATTATATGTATATATCACCGCACCTGTGTATTATATGTATATATCTGTATTATATGTATATATCACCGCACCTGTGTATTATATGTATATATCACCGCACCTGTGTATTATATGTATATATCACCGCACCTGTGTATTATATGTACATATCTGTATTATATGTATATTTCACTGCACCTGTGTATTATATGTACATATCTGTATTATATGTATATTTCACTGCACCTGTGTATTATATGTACATATCTGTATTATATGTATATATCACTGCACCTGTGTATTATATGTATATATCACCGCACCTGTGTATTATATGTATATATCTGTATTATATGTATATATCACCGCACCTGTGTTTTATATGTATATATGACCGCACCTGTGTATTATATGTATATATGACCGCACCTGTGTGTTATATGTATATATATCACCGCACCTGTGTGTTATATGTATATATCACCGCACCTGTGTATTATATGTATATATGACCGCACCTGTGTGTTATATGTATATATATCACCGCACCTGTGTGTTATATGTATATATCACTGCACCTGTGTATTATATGTATATATCTGTATTATATGTATATATCACCGCACCTGTGTATTATATGTATATATCACCGCACCTGTGTATTATATGTACATATCACTGCACCTGTGTATTATATGTATATATCTGTATTATATGTATATATATCACCGCACCTGTGTATTATATGTATATATCTGTATTATATGTATATATATCACCGCACCTGTGTATTATATGTATATATGACCGCACCTGTGTATTATATGTATATATATCAGGCCCGGACTGATAATCTGGCAGGCCGGGCAAATGCCCGCTGGGCTGCTCAGATTATCAGTCCGAGGGCCGCCGACCAACCCCCCTCCGCTAGCCCTACCGGCCGCCGCCGCTCTGCATCTGCTGCTGCTGCTGTTGTCTGCTTACATCTTCCGTCATCAGCAGCCCGATGCAGACCGGCCCCGGAGTCTCACAGCTCCAGCCCCGCGGCGCCTGCATCTCTCTCATCTACTGCTCTGTGGCCGGCAGTAACGGATGACGTCACACGTCCGCCGACGCGCAGAAGATGAGAGAGGTGCAGGCGCCGCGGGGCTGGAGCTGTGAGACTCCGGGGCCGGTCTGCATCGGGCTGCTGATGACGGAAAATGTAAGCAGATAACAGCAGCGGACCAGAGAGGACCGGAAAGAATCTGCTGGATCCGAGGTGAGTATACTTTTGTTTTGTTTTTTTACAATGTGGGGGCTGTACAGGGGGAAATGCCATGTGGGGGCTACAGAGGGCCACATTTACTATGTGGGGGGCTGCATGGGGGGGGGATAATATGTTATACTATGTGGGGGCTGACTACATAGGGACCTATACTATGTGGGGGGCTACATGGGGGGTAATATGTTGGGGGCTATACTATGTGGGGGCTGACTACACAGGGACCTATACTATGTGGGGGGCCACATGGGGGGGTAATATTTTGGGGCTATACTATGTGGGAGCTGACTACACAGGGACCTATACTATGTGGGGGGCCACATGGGGGGGGTAATATGTTGGGGGCTATACTATGTGGGGGCTGGCTACACAGGGACCTATACTATGTGGGGGGCTGCATGGGGGGGATAATATTTTGGGGGCTATACTATGTGGGGGCTGACTACACAGGGACCTATACTATGTGGGGGGCTGCATGGGGGGGATAATATGTTGGGGGCTATACTATGTGGGGGCTGACTACACAGGGACCTATACTATGTGGGGGGCTACACGGAGGGGGGGATAATATGTTGGGGGCTATACTATGTGGGGGCTGACTACACAGGGACCTATACTATGTGGGGGGCTACACGGAGGGGGGGATAATATGTTGGGGGCTATAGTATGTGGGGGCTGACTACACACGGACCTATACTATGTGGGGGGCTACAGGGGGCGGGAATAATAGGTTGCCGTTATACTATGTGGGGGCTGGCTACACAGGGACCTATACTATGTGGGGGCTACATGGGGGGGTAATATTTTGGGGCTATGCTATGTGGGGGCTGGCTACACAGGGACCTATACTATGTGCAGGGCTACATGGGGGGAGGGGGTAATATGTTGGGGCTATGCTATGTGGGGGCTGGCTACACAGGGACCTATACTATGTAGGGGCTACATGGGGAGGGGGTAATATGTTGGGGCTATACAATGTGGGGGCTGGCTACACAGGGACCTATACTATGTGGGGGCTACAAAGGTAGGATATACTTTGTGGGCTACACAGGGGAAAGGGCTATACTATGTGGGACTGCACAGGGCATCTATATTATGTGTGGGGGGCTATATCATTTAGGGGCTGCACATGGGGACTTGTGCTATATAAGTTCTGCTGCTCAGTGGGACCTATGGTATATGGGGACTGCTGCTCAGGGGAGCTTACTATAGGGGAGCATTGATGTTGCCTATATAATGACATAACACAGAGGGTCTAATACTATATAGGCACATATTGGGCCTGACTGCTTATGTGGGAGCACAGAGGGGGCACTGTTACTGTGTAAAGCAATGGGGAATATAGGGTTATGATGAGGTATAAGGTTAGGATGATGCTGGAGCGTGGAGCCTAAAGTGTTTGTCCCACAGATTCTGGGGAGAAGAGTCATGGCTGGAGAAATCTTCATGATGGGCTGAGCCAGATGGAAAGAAAAGGAAAAAACAGACAACTTTGACTACCAAGAACGTCTCTTATGATTCATGTAGGAAGACGCCTCCTGTAAGTCACTGGATGTAACTGCACAATCATGCATAATCACTTTTTAGGTGCATTCACACGTACAGGATCTGCTGCAGATTTGATGCTGGGTTCCGTCATTGAGTAACAATGATATCTGCAGCATGAAATCTGCTGCAGATCCTGTATGTGTGAACACACTCCTAAGGCCTGTAGGTCCTTTGTATAGCTGGATCTCTACCTCTATTTGGTCACTGCTAGAGATGAGTGACCTTACAGTAAGTTTAGGTTCACATGAACCCAAATGCTCTGAACTTCATCTCTATTCAATGCTGAGGTAGAATATTGCATTTTATATACTGGTGGTATAAAGGGGATATTAATACAGCAGTATTATCCAGTCACTGTATGGTGATGATGGCGGTGGTCATGGTGTGCTGTATTATTTGTCCTGTGTATACTTATTTTATTGGTAATACTTGTGTTCACATAGTGGATTTTATTCAGTGACAGTATAGTGGTATTAGTCATGTTGTTGTGATGATGGTAGTGGTCACAGTGTTGAGGTATTATCTGTTACTTGTAACTCTTACATAATCCAGTCCTACAAGGAAAGCGGATTATGAGCAAACAAATAGGCTCTGTTCACACACAGTATATAGGGCCATTTTAAACTCTATAACGGCTGGTGTATGGGACCAAAAACCAGAGGGAAAAAGGGACCAGAAGCAAAAAAAATGTATAAAAATCAATTTTGTTAAATTTTTGGGGGTTTCAACTTGTAACAATATCATTGTCTTACTAAATATATAGATAGATAGATAAATAAATAGATACTAGATAGATAGATAGGAGATAGATAGATAGATAGATAGATAGATAGGAGATAGATAGATAGGAGATAGATAGATAGATAGATAGATAGATAGATAGATAGGAGATAGATAGATAGGAGATAGATAGGAGATAGATAGATAGATAGATAATAGATAGATAGATAGATAGATAGATAGGAGATAGATAGATAGTAGATAGGATAGATAGATAGATAGATAGATAGATAGATAGATAGGAGATAGATAGATAGATAGGAGATAGATAGATAGATAGATAGATAGATAGATAGATAGATAGGAGATAGATAGATAGATAGGAGATAGATAGATAGATAGATAGATAGGAGATAGATAGATAGATAGATAGGAGATAGATAGATAGATAGATAGATAGATAGATAGATAGGAGATAGATAGATAGATAGATAGATAGATAGGAGATAGATAGATAGATAGATAGATAGATAGACTTTGCACCATTCCCATCAATGGAACTGAGGTGCAATACAACACAACACGACCTAAGTGTGATATGGTATGTGGGCTGGAGGGGTGTGAGTGCCAGGGCTGATTTTCAGTCCCAGTCCGGCCCTGATATATATCACCGCACCTGTGTGTTATATGTATATATATCACCGCACCTGTGTGTTATATGTATATATCTGTATTATATGTATATATATCACCGCACCTGTGTGTTATATGTATATATCACTGCACCTGTGTATTATATGTATATATCTGTATTATATGTATATATCACCGCACCTGTGTATTATATGTATTATGTATATATCACTGCACCTGTGTATTATATGTACTGTATATATCACTGCACCTGTGCATTATATGTATAAATCTGTATTATATGTATATACCCCAGCACCTGTGTATTACATATATATATATCACCGCACCTGTGTATTATATGTATATATCTGTATTATATGTATATACCCCGGCACCTCCTGTGTATTATACTAGAAAATGTAGCCGACGCTGCCCGGGTATAAAGTGTCAGTGTGTTAATTAGATTTGCTCTAAGGTGCCCAGGAGGCCAATTTATGCCCTTGTGTTTTTTTGTTTAAGGAGAAATCGCCAGGAGCCCTATATATCCCTTTATACGCTATATACCCCGACAGTTCTGCAGTGTTTATGTAAATTGTAGGTTAGAAATAAACTAAAAACTTTAAACATCCTAAATACCTAATAGCCAAACTGAGATGTCATGTGATCAGACTGTATACAGAACCTGGTTATATACAACATTGGCAGTTTTATATATACAACATTGGCAGTGTTATATACAGAGCCTGGTTATATACAACATTGGCAGTGATATATACAGCCTGGTTATATACAACATTGGCAGTGATATATACAGCCTGGTTATATACAACATTGGCAGTGATATATACAGCCTGGTTATATACAACATTGTCAGTGTTATTTACAGAGACTGGTTATATACAACATTGGCAGTGATATATACAGAGCCTGGTTATATACAACATTGGCAGTGTTATATACAGCCTGGTTATATACAACATTGGCAGTGTTATATACAGCCTGGTTATATACAACATTGGTAGTGTTATATACAGCCTTATTATATGCAACATTGTCCGTGTAATAGACAGCCTGGTTATATGCAACATTGGCAGTGTTATACAGTATACAGCCTAGTATACAACATTAAGGCTAGGTTCACACTATGTATGTGTGCGGCTGTATTTTTTATGCGGCTGTAAATGTGCGGATGAAACTCCGGCCGTGGGAAAAAATAGACATGCGGCTCAAAACATACGGTCATTTACTTGGAAATCTGGTTCAACTAAAAATAACAAATAAAATCTTAAGAAAGTGATGGAAACACCTCTGGATGCATCTGGGAAAGCAGGGAAACAGTTTACATGAATCGCTATTACCGGGGTTTGCCATCCTCTGCAGTAATGCCGATGTCTCTCATGGTTAATATATTGAATTAATAAAACACATTTTCGTTGTAATAAAGTCCCTTTCATTGTTCAATAATTAAATGTAAACGATTCCATCATTTTGCAATTACATATACTGTTAAAATAAATATATATATAAATAAATGTATATTTATATATATATTTATTTTTTGACAGTATATTTAATTGCACAATGATGGATTCGTTTAAATTAAATTATTGAACAGCGAAACGGATTTTATTACAATGAAAATGTGTTTTATTAATTAAATATTAATTAGTACAGGAAGCTCCATAAGCCGATAATTCATATTGCCGGCAATAGAGCTTTCTGTACTAATCATCACTTTACTTTAATGAAAACATCAAATGTTTCTTCTAATTCTGTTATCACAATAGCATTATTAGAAGAAACAATTAGAATTATATGTGCGCTCAGCTGATTGGCTGATCGGCTGAGCGCACATATAATGAGCCGGTCCGCAGTACAGTGACTTCATTGTGCTGCGGACCAGCGAAGAGACAACATCAGGGTGAGTATAGAGCTCTCCCCACCCCCTCCCCAGCACTGCACCCCTCCCAGCAAGGAAGGGGGGTCACTTAACCCCTTCCTTGCTGGGATGGGTGCAGTCTGACATCAGTCTGGCCCCCAAGGGGTTAAGGGGGATACAATACATCCTCCCTTAACCCCTTGGGGGCCAGACTGTAAGCAGCGATCTGTAAAGATGCTGCATACTGTAAGGAGCACAACACCGCTCACAATGATGGGTGTTGTGCTCCTGTTTGTGTGTTTTTTGTGTGTTTCTCCCTTTTTGTTTTTCAGATATCGGTATCCTGTGGATTACGTCGGATTCCGTGGACTACGTCGATGACCAGCGTTTTTTTAATGTTTTTTTTAAATAAAATGGTCAATGAGGGGTGTGGGGGTGTTTTTATTTGAATAAAAAAATTTTTTAACTTGTGTCTTGTCTTTATTTCTTTACTTTATAGACTTAGTAGTGGAAGCGCTCTAATAGACGGAATCCATTACTAAGTTGGGGCCTAGTGTTAGCCGGTATAAAATGGCTAACACTAACCCCCTATTATTACCCCAGTACCCAATGCCACCAGGGGTACTGGGAAGAGCCGGGTGCCAGTGGTCCCGGAGCGTCAAAATTGGCGCTCCTGGACCGGGCGGCAGCAGGCTGGTAAGATTTAGGCTGGGGAGGGCCTAAACCAATGGCTCTTCCCACCCTGGTGTTACCAGGCTGCTGTCGTTTGGTTTTTAACCCGGCTGGTTATAAAAATAGGGGGAACCCTATGCGGGGTTTTTTTTAATAAATAAATAATTTTAAAAAAACGCATAGGGTCCCCCCTATTTTTATAACCAGCCGGGTTAAAAACCAAACGACAGCAGCCTGGTAACACCAGGGTGGGAAGAGCCATTGGTTTAGGCCCTCCCCAGCCTAAATCTTACCAGCCTGCTGCCGCCCGGTCCAGGAGCGCCAATTTTGACGCTCCAGGGACCACTGGCACCTGGCTCTTCCCAGTACCCCTGGTGGCATTGGGTACTGGGGCAATAATAGTGGGTTATTGTTAGCCATTTTATACCGGCTAACACTAGGCCCCAACTTAGTAATGGATTCTGTCTATTAGACGGCTTCCACTACTAAGTCTATAAAGTAAAGAAATAAAGACAAGACACAAGTGAAATTTTTTTTTTATTCAAATAGAAACACCCCAACACCCCTCATTGACCATTTTATTAAAAAACAACAACAAACAACCGCTGGTCATCGACGTAGTCCACGGAATCCGACGTAATCCCCAGGATACCGATATCTGAAAAACGCTGGTCATCGACGTAGTCCATGGAATCCGACGTAATCCACAGGATACCGATATCTGAAAAACAAAAAGGGAGAAACACACAAAAAACACACAAACAGGAGCACAACACCCATCATTGTGAGCGGTGTTGTGCACCTTACAGTATGCAGCATCTTTACAGATCGCTGCTTACAGTCTGGCCCCCAAGGGGTTAAGGGAGGATGTATTGTATCCCCCTTAACCCCTTGGGGGCCAGACTGATGTCAGACTGCACCCATCCCAGCAAGGAAGGGGTTAACTGACCCCCCCTTCCTTGCTGGGAGGGGTGCAGTGCTGGGGAGGGGGTGGGGAGAGCTCTATACTCACCCCGATGTGTCCTCTTCGCTGGTCCGCAGCACAATGAAGTCACTGTACTGCGGACCCGCTAATTATATGTGCGCTGAGCCGATCAGCCAATCAGCTGAGCGCACATATAATTCTAAATGTTTCTTCTAATAATGCTATTGTGAGAACATAATTAGAAGAAACATTTGATGTTTTCATTAAAGTAAAGTGATGATTAGTACAGAAAGCTCTATTACCGGCAATATGAATTATCGGCTTATGGAGCTTCCTGTACTAATTAATATTTAATTAATAAAACACATTTTCGTTGAAATAAAATCAGTTTCGTTGGTCAATAATTTAATTCTAACGAATCCATCATTGTGCAATTAAATATACTGTCAAAAAATAAATATATATATAAATATACATTTATTTATATATTTATTTTAACAGTATATTTAATTGCACAATGATGGATTCGTTAGAATTAAATTATTGAACAACGAAAGGGACTTTATTACAAATAAAATGTCTTTGATTAATTTAATATATTAACTATTAGAGGCATCGGCATTCGGCATCATTGCCGGCTATTTTTGAAGTACTCCGTACGGACCGCCTGTCAATCCACGGCCGCATTTCCAGCCGCAAACAATGGTCTTGTTCATTTTTTAAGGGTCCGTTTACGATAGGGCCGTAGATTCATACATAGTGTGCACTGTGCAGCCGTATATCGTATACTTTCCAGCGTACATATGAACCGGAAAAATCCGGCCGATGATTTACCGCCCGCAATACAGCCGCACAGATACATAGTGTGAACCTAGCCTAACAGTGTTATACTGAGCCGGGTTATATACAACATTGGCAGTGTTATATACAGAGCCTGGTTATATACAACATTGTCAGTGTTATATGCAGCCTGGTTATATACAACATTGGCAGTACTATATACAGCCTTGTAATATACAACATCAGCCTTGTTATATACAACATTAGTAGTGTTATGCTGAGCTTGGTTATATACAACATTGACAGTTAGTAGTGTTAGTAGAGGTCCTGTATACCTGTAGTATATAGTTGGTGGAGGTCCTGTATATCTGTAGTGTATAGTTGGTGGAGGTCCTGCATACCTGTAGTGTGTAGTTTAGGGTCCCCCCCACCCCCACCGACTGCAGACCATAAGTAAGGTGTGTGTGCAGAAAACCCGCAGCTTATAATAATAAGTGCATACACAATCCTGCATCCTCATAATCTGACCCTCTTCAGCACTACCTTTTATCCTCGATGAGGACAACACAGAAGAGGTTTCAAAGTTTCTAATACTGTATACACTCCCCCCCCCTCCGCAGGTAGCCCCTGTACTGTATACATCCCCCCCTGCAGGTACTCCTATACTGTATACACTCCCTCCCTGTAGATAGCCCCCATGTTGTATACACTCCCCCCGAAGGTAGCCCCCATACTGTATACACTCCGACCCCTGTCGGTGGCCCCATACTCTATACATTCCCCTACTTGCAGGTAGCCCAATACTCAGTACGCCCCCCCCCCCTTGCATGTAGTCCCTATACTGTATACACTCCACCCCCGCAAGTAGCCTTCATACTGTATACACTCCCCCCTTCTTGAAGGTTGCCCCAATACTGTATACACTCCCCCCTTCAGGTAGCCCTCATGCTGTACAAACTCCCCTCTGCATGTAGCCCCCATGCTGTATACACTCCCCCCTGCAGGTAGCCCCCATGCTGTATACACTCCCCCCTGCAGGTAGCCACCATGCTGTATACACTCTCCCCTTCAGGTAGCCCCCCATGCTGTATACACTCCCCCCCTTCAAGTAGCCCGCATGCTGTATACCCCCCCCTCCTAGGTAGCCCCCATGCTGTATACATTCCCTAACAGCACCACCCAGCAGGTAAGCCCCTTACTGTATACACTATATATACACTGTACACTGTTAAGGTGCCTTCACACCTACTGGATCCGCAGCGGATTTCACGCTGCGAATTCGTAGCGAAATCCACTGCGGCTCCAGTGTCATTCAATCCTATGACACTATATACTCGCAGGGGGATTGATATCCCGCTGCGAGTATGTAAATTACCCGGCCGGAGCGTAACTTACACTGACAGAGGCCGCCATCATCCGCCCGCACAGACCGCTGTTAGATGGTGCAGGCTCCCCTCCAGTGTATTTTACAGGGACTCTCTGGCAGTATCACTCAGGCACTCTCTGGCAGTATTATACAGGGACTCTCTGGCAGTATTATACAGGGACTCTCTGGCAGTATTATACAGGCACTCTCTGGCAGTATCACTCAGGCACTCTCTGGCAGTATCACTCAGGCACTCTCTGGCAGTATTATACAGATGCTCTCTGGCAGTATTACACAGGTACTCTCTGGCAGTATTATACAAGCACTCTGGCAGTATTATACAGGCACTCTCTGGCAGTATTATACAGGCACTCTCTGGCAGTATTATACAGGCACTCTCTGGCAGTATTATACAGGCACTCTCTGGCAGTATTATACAGGTACTCTTTGACAGTATTAAACAGGCACTCTCTGGCAGTATTATACAGGCACTCTCTGGCAGTATTATACAGGGACACAGGACCTCTACCAGCTATACACTGCAGATATACAGTACTTCCTAAACTATACAGTACAGGTATACAGCCCCCCCAATTATACACTACTGGTATACAGGACCTCCCTCAACTATACACTACAGCAGTATTATACAGGCTCTCTCTGGCAGTATTACTCAGGCACTCTCTGGCAGTATTATACAGGCACTCTCTGGCAGTATTATACAGGCACTCTCTGGCAGTATTATACATGGACTCTGGCAGTATTATACAGGCACTCTCTGGCAGTATTATACAGGCACTCTCTGGCAGGATTATACAGGTACTCTCTGGCAGGATTATACAGGTACTCTCTGGCAGGATTATACAGGTACTCTCTGGCAGTATTATACAGGCACTCTCTGGCAGTATTATACAGGTACTCTCTGGCAGTATTATACAGGGACTCTCTGGCAGTATTATACAGGCACTTTCTGGCAGTATTACTCAAGTACTCTCTGGCAATATTATACAGGCACTCTCTGGCAGTATTATACATGGACTCTCTGGCAGTATTATACATGGACTCTCTGGCAGTATTATACAGGCACTCTCTGGCAGTATTATACAGGCACTCTCTGGCAGTATTATTCAGACACTGTCTGGCAGTATTACACAGGCACTCTCTGGCAGTATTACACAGGGACTCTCTGGCAGTATTATACAGGCACTCTCTAGCAGTATTATACAGGGACTCTATGGCAGTATTACTCAGGCACTCTCTGGCAGTATTTTACAGGGACTCTCTGGCAGTATCACTCAGGCACTCTCTGGCAGTATTATACAGGGACTCTCTGGCAGTATTATACAGGCACTCTCTGGCAGTATTATACAGGCACTCTCTGGCAGTATCACTCAGGCACTCTCTGGCAGTATCACTCAGGCACTCTCTGGCAGTATTATACAGGCACTCTCTGGCAGTATTATACAGGTACTCTCTGGCAGTATTATACAGGGACTCTCTGGCAGTATTATACAGGCACTTTCTGGCAGTATTACTCAAGTACTCTCTGGCAGTATTATACAGGTACTCTCTGACAGTATTATATAGGCACTCTCTGGCAGTATTATACAGGCACTCTCTGGCAGTATTATACAGGGACTCTCTGGCAGTATTATACAGGGACTCTCTGGCAGTATTATACAGGCACTATCTGGCAGGATTATACAGGGACTCTCTGGCAGGATTATACAGGGACTCTCTGGCAGGATTATACAGGGACTCTCTGGCAGGATTATACATGGACTCTCTGGCAGTATTATACAGGCACTCTCTGGCAGTATTATACAGGCCGTCTCTGGCAGTATTTTACAGGGACTCTGGCAGTATCACTCAGGCACTCTCTGGCAGTATCATTCAGGCACTCTCTGGCAGTATTATACAGGCCGTCTCTGACAGTATTATACAGGCACTCTCTGGCAGTATTATACAGGCAGTCTCTGGCAGTATCACTCAGGCACTCTCTGGCAGTATTATACAGACACTGTCTGGCAGTATTACACAGGCACTGGCAGTATTATACAGACACTGTCTGGCAGTATTACTCAGGTACTCTCTGGCAGTATTATACAGGCACTCTCTGGCAGTATTATACAGGCACTCTCTGGCAGTATTATACAGACACTCTCTGGCAGTATTATACAGGGACTCTCTGGCAGTATTATACATGGACTCTCTGGCAGTATTATACAGGCACTCTCTGGCAGTATTATACAGACACTCTCTGGCAGTATTATACAGGCACTCTCTGGCAGTATTATACAGGCACTCTCTGGCAGTATTATACAGACACTCTCTGGCAGTATTATACAGACACTCTCTGGCAGTATTATACAGGGACTCTCTGGCAGTATTATACATGGACTCTCTAGCAGTATTACTCAGGCACTCTCTGGCAGTATTATACATGCACTCTCTGGCAGTATTATACAGGTACTCTCTGGCAGTATTATACAGGCACTCTCTGGCAGTATTATACAGACACTCTCTGGCAGTATTATACAGGGACTCTTTGGCAGTATTATACATGGACTCTCTAGCAGTATTACTCAGGCACTCTCTGGCAGTATTATACACGCACTCTCTGGCAGGATTATACAGGCGCTCTCTGGCAGTATTACTCAGGCACTCTCTGGCAGTATTATACAGGCACTCACTGGCAGTATTATACATGGACTCTCTGGCAGTATTAAACAGGCACTGTCTGGCAGTATTATACAGGGACTCTCTGGCAGTATTACTCAGGCACTCTCTGGCAGTATTATACATGGACTCTCTGGCAGTATTATACATGGACTCTCTGGCAGTATTATGCAGGCACTCTGGCAGTATTATACATGGACTCTCTGGCAGTATTATACATGGACTCTCTGGCAGTATTATACAGGCACTCTCTGGCAGTATTATACAGGCACTCTCTGGCAGTATTATACAGGCACTCTCTGGCAGTATTATACAGGCACTCTCTGGCAGTATTATACAGGCACTCTCTGGCAGTATTATACAGGCACTCTCTGGCAGTATTATACAGGCACTCTCTGGCAGTATTAAACAGGCACTCTCTGGCAGTATTATACAGGCACTCTCTGGCAGTATTATACAGGCACTCTCTGGCAGTATTAAACAGGCACTCTCTGGCAGTATTATACAGGCACTCTCTGGCAGTATTATACAGGGACTCTCTGGCAGTATTACTCAGGCACTCTCTGGCAGTATTATGCAGGCACTCTCTGGCAGTATTATGCAGGCACTCTCTGGCAGTATTATACATGGACTCTCTGGCAGTATTATACATGGACTCTCTGGCAGTATTATGCAGGCACTCTGGCAGTATTATACATGGACTCTCTGGCAGTATTATACATGGACTCTCTGGCAGTATTATACAGGCACTCTCTGGCAGTATTATACAGGCACTCTCTGGCAGTATTATACAGGGACTCTCTGGCAGGATTATACATGGACTCTCTGGCAGTATTATACAGGCACTCTGGCAGTATTATACAGGCACTCTCTGGCAGTATTACTCAGGCACTCTCTGGCAGTATTATACATGGACTCTCTGGCAGTATTATGCAGGCACTCTGGCAGTATTATACAGGCACTCTCTGGCAGTATTATACAGGCACTCTCTGGCAGTATTATACAGGCACTCTCTGGCAGTATTATACAGGGACTCTCTGGCAGTATTATACAGGGACTCTCTGGCAGGATTATACATGGACTCTCTGGCAGTATTATACAGGCACTCTGGCAGTATTATACAGGCACTCTCTGGCAGTATTATACTGTACATGGACTCTCTGGCACTTTCCTCTAGCAATGAGCCTCTCTATTACAGATGAGAGCAGCGGCTTCTCGTGGAGAGCTCAGCATCCAGGCGGTGACATCAAGGTGGACGGCAGATGTGGGGTGTAATGTGTCATTAGTCAGGCGGTCCGGGGGGAGCTGCAGCCATTAATGATGCCTGGCCAGTGCTCCGCAGGATGCTCTGCACAGGGGCTGCAATGATTTGCAGCATGCTTTGCTCAGGGTCTGCGATGCTCTGCAGATGTTCTGCTCAGGATCTGCGATGCTCTGCAGATGCTTTGCCCATGGTCTGCGATGCTCTGCAGATGTTCTGCTCAGGGTCTCCGATGCTCTGCAGATGCTTTGCCCGTGGTCTGCGATGCTCTGCAAATAATCTGCTCAGGGTCTGCGATGCTCTGCAGATGCTTTGATCAGGGTCTGCGATGCTCTGCAGATGCTTTGCCCGGGGTCTGCGATGCTCTACAGATGTTCTGCTCAGGGTCTGCGATGCTCTGCAGATGCTTTGCCCGGGGTCTCTCTGCAATGCTCTGCAGATGCGTTGATCAGGGTCTGCGATGCTCTGCAGATGCTTTGCCCGGGGTCTGCGATGTTCTGCAGATGCTCTGCCCTGGATGCTCTGCAGCCTTATTTGGTATGAATAATCCGCAGACTGTTCTCCTCAGACAGACATTCCTGGCGGTCAGAGGGAAGTATGTGCCCCCCATCTGCTCACATGTACCCCCCCCCCCAATTTATATATAATGTATGACATCAGCAGCAGCTGTAGTGGGGGGCGGAGCCTCACACACAGGTGATGCATTATATGTTATTATGCACCTGGGGTCACATGACCAGCATGGTGGGGGGAGGGGGCAGACACAGAGCCGGGGGATTATATGTCCGCAGCAGCATATGGAGTGTGTAATATTAATGTCGGTGTCACCTGACCCCGACCCCCCCCATCCTGTACACCTGCCGCTATATGGGGCCTGTATACTGGTATTATGGGGGGCTGTATACTGGTATCATGGAGGCTGTATAATGGGGATATGGGGGCTGTATACTGGGGTTATGGAGGCTGTATACTGGGATTATGGGGGCTGTATATTGGGGTTATGGGGGGCTGTATACTGGTGTTATGGGGGGCTGTATACTGGTGTTATGGGGGCCGTATACTGGGGCTATGGGGGCCGTATACTGGGGTTATTGGGGCTGTATACTGGGGTTATGGGGGCCGTATATTGGGGTTATGGGGGCCGTATACTGGGATTATGGGGGCCGTATACTGGGGTTATGGGGGCTGTATACTGGGGTTATGGGGGCCGTATATTGGGGTTATGGGGGCCGTATACTGGGGTTATGGGGGCCGTATACTGGGATTATGGGGGCCGCATACTGGGGTTATGGGGGCTGTATACTGGGGTTATGGGGGCCGTATACTGGGGATATGGGGGCCGTATACTGGGGTTATTGGGGCCGTATACTGGGATTATGGGGGCCGTATACTGGGGTTATGGGGGCCGTATACTGGGGTTATGGGGGCTGTATACTGGGATTATGGGGGCCGTATACTGGGGTTATGGGGGCCGTATACTGGGGTTATGGGGGCCGTATACTGGGGTTATGGGGGCCGTATACTGGGGTTATGGGGGCCGTATACTGGGGTTATGGGGGCCGTATACTGGGGTTATGGGGGCTGTATACTGGGGTTATGGGGGCTGTATATTGGGGTTATGGGGGCCGTATACTGGGATTATGGAGGCTGTATACTGGGGTTATGGAGGCTGTATACTGGGGTTATGGGAGCCGTATACTGGGGTTATTGGGGCTGTATACTGGGATTATGGGGGCTGTATACTGGGGTTATGGGGGCCGTATACTGGGGTTATGGGGGCCGTATACTGGGGTTATGGAGGCTGTATACTGGGGTTATGGAGGCTGTATACTGGGGTTATGGGGGCCGTATACTGGGGTTATTGGGGCTGTATACTGGGATTATGGGGGCTGTATACTGGGGTTATGGGGGCCGTATACTGGGGTAATGGAGGCCGTATACTGGGGTTATGGGGCTGTATACTGGGGTTATGGAGGCTGTATACTGGGGTTATGGGGGCCGTATACTGGGGTAATGGAGGCCGTATACTGGGGTTATGGGGCTGCATACTGGGATTTTGGAGGCTGTATACTGGGATTATGGAGGCTGTATACTGGGGTTATGGGGCTGTATACTGGGATTATGGGGGGCTGTATACTGGGATTTTGGAGGCTGTATACTGGGATTATGGAGGCTGTATACTGGGATTATGGAGGCTGTATACTGGGATTATGGGGGGCTGTATACTGGTGTTATGGGGGGCTGTATACTGGGATTATGGGGGGTAGTGACCTGTATCTCAGCTGTGCGGTGGATACAGGCCTCAGATTTGTAGCTGGAGGTGGATAGTCGGCATTAGATACACGTGTATCCACCGCACAGCTGAGATACAGGGTGGATACAGCAGCCTTTCATCCACTGACAGCAAGCAGAGATGTGGAGTATGGAGGAGAGTGTCCAGGGTGGTAACCATGGCAACCAATCACTGAGGGAAAAGGAAAACTGCAATCTGGAGAGACAGTCAGTGACTAGAGAGGTGACAGGAGAGACAGTCAGTGATTAAAGAGGTGACAGGAGAGAGTGACTAGAGAGGTTACTGGAGAGACAGTCATAGAATAGAGATGTCTCATGAGAGACAGTCATAGAATAGAGATGCCTCAGGAGAGACAGTCATAGAATAGAGATGCCTCAGGAGAGACAGTCATAGAATAGAGATGTCTCAGGAGACAGTCATAGAATAGTGATGTCTCAGGAGAGACAGTCATATAATAGAGATGTCTCAGGAGAGACAGTCATGGAATAGAGATGTCTCAGGAGTGAGTGCCATAGAATAGAGATGTCTCAGGAGTGACAGCCATAGAATAGAGATGTCTCAGGAGTGAGAGCCATAGAATAGAGATGTCTCAGGAGTGAGAGCCATAGAATAGAGATGTCTCAGGAGAGACAGCCATAGAATAGAGATGTCTCAGGAGTGAGTGCCATAGAATAGAGATGTCTCAGGAGTGACAGCCATAGAATAGAGATGTCTCAGGAGTGACAGCCATAGAATAGAGATGTCTCAGGAGTGAGAGCCATAGAATAGAGATGTCTCAGGAGAGACAGTCATAGAATAGAGATGTCTCAGGAGTGACAGCCATAGAATAGAGATGTCTCAGGAGAGACAGCCATAGAATAGAGATGTCTCAGGAGTGACAGCCATAGAACAGAGATGTCTCAGGAGTGACAGCCATAGAATAGTGATGTCTCAGGAGTGAGAACCATAGAATAGAGATGTCTCAGGAGAGACAGTCATAGAATAGAGATGTCTCAGGAGTGAGAACCATAGAATAGAGATGTCTCAGGAGAGACAGCCATAGAATAGAGATGTCTCAGGAGAGACAGCCATAGAATAGAGATGTCTCAGGAGTGAGAGCCATGGAATAGAGATGTCTCAGGAGACAGTCATAGAATAGAGATGTCTCAGGAGAGACAGTCATAGAATAGAGATGTCTCAGGAGAGACAGTCATAGAATAGAGATGTCTCAGGAGTGACAGCCATAGAATAGAGATGTCTCAGGAGAGACAGCCATAGAATAGAGATGTCTCAGGAGTGAGAACCATAGAATAGAGATGTCTCAGGAGAGACAGTCATAGAATAGAGATGTCTCAGGAGTGAGAACCATAGAATAGAGATGTCTCAGGAGAGACAGCCATAGAATAGAGATGTCTCAGGAGAGACAGCCATAGAATAGAGATGTCTCAGGAGAGACAGCCATAGAATAGAGATGTCTCAGGAGTGAGAGCCATGGAATAGAGATGTCTCAGGAGAGACAGTCATGGAATAGAGATGTCTGAGGAGTAAGAGCAATAGAATAGAGATGTCTCAGGAGAGACAGCCATAGAATAGAGATGTCTCAGGAGTGAGAGCCATAGAATAGAAATGTCTCAGAAGTGAGGACCATAGAATAGAGATGTCTCAGGAGAGACAGCCATAGAATAGAGATGTCTCAGGAGAGACAGCCATAGAATAGAGATGTCTCAGGAGAGACAGCCATAGAATAGAGATGTCTCAGGAGTGACAGCCATAGAATAGTGATGTCCCAGGAGAGACAGTCATAGAATAGAGATGTCTCAGGAGTGACAGCCATAGAATAGAGATGTCTCAGGAGTGACAGCCATAGAATAGAGATGTCTCAGGAGAGACAGCCATAGAATAGAGATGTCTCAGGAGTGACAGCCATAGAATAGAGATGTCTTAGGAGAGACAATCATGGAATAGAGATGTCTCCGGAGTGAGAGCCATAGAATAGAGATGTCTCAGGAGAGACAGCCATAGAATAGAGATGTCTCAGGAGTGACAGTCATAGAATAGAGATGTCTCAGGAGTGACAGTCATGGAATAGAGATGTCTCAGGAGAGACAGCCCGTAGAATAGAGATGTCTCAGGAGTGAGAGCCATAGAATAGAGATGTCTCAGGAGAGACAGCCATAGAATAGAGATGTCTTAGGAGAGACAATCATGGAATAGAGATGTCTCCGGAGTGAGAGCCATAGAATAGAGATGTCTCAGGAGAGACAGCCATAGAATAGAGATGTCTCAGGAGTGACAGCCATAGAATAGAGATGTCTTAGGAGTGACAGCCATAGAATAGAGATGTCTCAGGAGAGACAGTCATAGAATAGAGATGTCTCCGGAGTGAGAGCCATAGAATAGAGATGTCTCAGGAGTGAAAGCCATAGAATAGAGATGTCTCAGGAGAGACAGTCATGGAATAGAGATGTCTCAGGAGTGACAGCCATAGAATAGTGATGTCTCAGGAGTGACAGCCATAGAATAGAGATGTCTCAGGAGAGACAGCCATAGAATAGAGATGTCTCAGGAGTGACAGCCATAGAATAGAGATGTCTCAGGAGTGACAGCCATAGAATAGAGATGTCTCCGGAGTGAGAGCCATAGAATAGAGATGTCTCAGGAGAGACAGCCATAGAATAGAAATGTCTCAGGAGTGACAGTCATAGAATAGAGATGTCTCAGGAGTGACAGTCATGGAATAGAGATGTCTCAGGAGAGATAGCCCGTAGAATAGAGATGTCTCAGGAGTGAGAGCCATAGAATAGAGATGTCTCAGGAGAGACAATCATGGAATAGAGATGTCTCCGGAGTGAGAGCCATAGAATAGAGATGTCTCAGGAGAGACAGCCATAGAATAGAGATGTCTTAGGAGAGACAGCCATAGAATAGAGATGTCTTAGGAGAGACAATCATGGAATAGAGATGTCTCCGGAGTGAGAGCCATAGAATAGAGATGTCTCAGGAGAGACAGCCATAGAATAGAGATGTCTCAGGAGTGACAGCCATAGAATAGAGATGTCTTAGGAGTGACAGCCATAGAATAGAGATGTCTCAGGAGTGACAGCCAGCCATAGAATAGAGATGTCTCAGGAGAGACAGTCATAGAATAGAGATGTCTCCGGAGTGAGAGCCATAGAATAGAGATGTCTCAGGAGTGAGAGCCATAGAATAGAGATGTCTCAGGAGAGACAGTCATGGAATAGAGATGTCTCAGGAGTGACAGCCATAGAATAGTGATGTCTCAGGAGTGAGAGCCATAGAATAGAGATGTCTCAGGAGAGACAGCCATAGAATAGAGATGTCTCAGGAGTGACAGCCATAGAATAGAGATGTCTCAGGAGTGACAGCCATAGAATAGAGATGTCTCAGGAGTGACAGCCATAGAATAGAGATGTCTCAGGAGTGACAGCCATAGAATAGAGATGTCTCAGGAGTGACAGCCATAGAATAGAGATGTCTCAGGAGTGACAGCCATAGAATAGAGATGTCTCAGGAGTGACAGCCATAGAATAGAGATGTCTCAGGAGTGACAGCCATAGAATAGAGATGTCTCAGGAGTGAGAGCTCTGGGGGCACCTTGAGTCCTGGAGTTAGTGGAGTTGGGTAAGAAAGTTGTGGAGGCCTGAGAGGAGGAGGAGGAGGAGGAGGGTGAGGGAGGAGGAGGAGGAGGGTGAGGGGGGAGGAGGAGGAGGAGGAGGAGGGTAAAGGGAGGAGGAGAAGCATCATCCCAGACATTGTAGAGGGAAGAAGTCTCACAGTCACCCTGACCCTGATGACATGAGCGCCCTGAACCTGGACACCTACAGCCTGTCCCTCATCACTGCCCGGGAGGATATCCTCAGTGCCAGGAGCTCCACCGACTGGTGAGCAGGGGACCCCCATACTGTGCTGGGGGTATACAGGGGGCACCCCATACTGAGCTGGGAGGGTATACAGGGGGCACCCCATACTGAGCTGGGGGGTATACAGGGGGCACCCCATACTGAGCTGGGAGGGTATACAGGGGGCACCCCATACTGAGCTGGGGGGTATACAGGGGGCACCCCATACTGAGCTGGGAGGGTATACAGGGGGCACCCCATACTGAGCTGGGGGGTATACAGGGGGCACCCCATACTGTGCTGGGGGTATACAGGGGGCACCCCATACTGTGCTGGGGGTATACAGGGGGCACCCCATACTGTGCTGGGGGTATACAGGGGGCACCCCATACTGAGCTGGCAGGGTATACAGGGGGCACCCCATACTGAGCTGGGGGGTATACAGGGGGCACCCCATACTGAGCTGGCAGGGTATACAGGGGGCACCCCATACTGAGCTGGGAGGGTATACAGGGGGCACCGTATACTGTGCTGGGGGTATACAGGGGGCACCCCATACTGAGCTGGGAGGGTATACAGGGGGCACCGTATACTGTGCTGGGGGTATACAGGGGGCACCCCATACTGTGCTGGGGGGTATACAGGGGGCACCTCCATACTGTGCTGGGGGTATACAGGGGGCACCCCCATACTGTGCTGGGGGGTATACAGGGGGCACCCCATACTGTGCTGGGGGGTATACAGGGGGCACCCCATACTGTGCTGGGGGGTATACAGGGTGCACCCCATACTGTGCTGGGGGGTATACATGGGGCACCCTATACTGTGCTGGGGGGTATACAGGGGGCACCCCATACTGAGCTGGGAGGGTATACAGGGGGCACCCCATACTGAGCTGGGAGGGTATACAGGGGGCACCCCATACTGAGCTGGGAGGGTATACAGGGGGCACTGTATACTGTGCTGGGGGTATACAGGGGGCACCCCATACTGTGCTGGGGGTATACAGGGGGCACCCCATACTGTGCTGGGGGGTATACAGGGGGCACCCCATACTGTGCTGGGGGTATACAGGGGGCACCCCATACTGTGCTGGGGGTATACGGGGGCACCCCATACTGTGCTGGGGGTATACAGGGGGCACCCCATACTGTGCTGGGGGGTATACAGGGGGCACCCCATACTGTGCTGGGGGGTATACAGGGGGCACCCCATACTGTGCTGGGGGGTATACATGGGGCACCCTATACTGTGCTGGGGGGTATACAGGGGGCACCCCATATTGTGCTGGGAGAGTATACAGGGGCACCTTCATATTGTGCTGGGAGAGTATACAGGGGGCACCCCAATACTGAGCTGGGAGGGTATACAGGGAGCACCTGCATACTGTGCTGGGAGGGTATACAGGGGGCACCCCATACTGAGCTGGGAGTGTATACAGGGGGCACCTGCAAACTGTGCTGGGAGGGTATACAGGGGGCACCCCCATACTGTGCTGGAAGGGTATACAGGGGGCACCCCCATACTGTGCTGGGGGGTATACAGGGGGCACCCCATACTGTGCTGGGAGGGTATACAGGGGGCACCCCATACTGTGCTGGGAGGGTATACAGGGGGCACCCCATACTGTGCTGGGGGTATACAGGGGGCACCCCATACTGTGCTGGGGGGTATACAGGGGGCACCCCATACTGTGCTGGGGGGTATACAGGGGGCACCCCATACTGTGCTGGGAGGGTATACAGGGGGCACCCCATACTGTGCTGGGAGGGTATACAGGGGGCACCCCATACTGTGCTGGGGGTATACAGGGGGCACCCCATACTGTGCTGGGGGGTATACAGGGGGCACCCCATACTGTGCTGGGGGGTGTACAGGGGGCACCCCATACTGTGCTGGGGGGTGTACAGGGGGCACCTCCATACTGTGCTGGGAGGGTATACAGGGGGCACCTCCATACTGTGCTGGGAGGGTATACAGGGGGCACCGTATACTGTGCTGGGAGGGTATACAGGGGGCACCGTATACTGTGCTGGAAGGGTATACAGGGGGCACCGTATACTGTGCTGGAAGGGTATACAGGGGGCATACTTGGGTATGAATAGAGTCTTTCCTTCACCTGTACCCACACGTGTTGGGATTTGTTGAGGTCCGCGGACTGTGTGGGCCGATCCAGCCACTCCAGGTCACTGTTCTTCCCCAATCTTCTGGTTATTGTCCGGCTGGAACACTATGTCACGCTTTTCATACCCATAGTACTCGAGTGTTTGAAGTATCCCATCTTGTAGGATACCCACCTATAGCGTCGAGACCACCATCAGTCTGCCCAAGTATCCAACACCTTTGTGTGTGGAACAACCCCAGATCATCCGGCCTCCTCCACCCAACTTGACCGTTCCCCCAATTCTTCGATCCATTTGCCCCTTTTCCTTTGATTCCTCCAGACCCATCTGCACCCATCAGGGCCCCAGTCTATTGACTTTCATCCCCTCATCTCATCACGAGACCGTGACACAATGATGGCGGCGGTAGTGTGTCTGCGCGTGTAATAGCACAGGCTATAGCAGGGCATGTTAAAGACGAGAAGAGATCGGGACCGCCTTGTGCCTTATATTATGTGAGGTACCAGAATCCTCATGCTGGCGGATGGCCTACACCCACGTGGACTCCTTATTGCTACGGAAACCAAGGAGCAGGAGCACACCCCTCATAAATGTGTAATAGAGCTTATACAAGATAGGATTGCTGCTGTCATGCCAATAGTCAAGGACCAGTGCAACCACATGCGGCCGTGTCTGCAACAGGTAGAACCTTTGGGGGATCGAGGGTTGGTGTTAGTCCCAACTGTGCAGAAATTTGTATGAGGGGATTGAGAGAGTGCGAGAGGTGTATTATAAGGTGCCAGGTAGTCAAAAGTCATGTAAATTTTCCATGGAAGGACAGAGAGTCTCTGTCAGCACAAGACCCCCCCCCCCCCCCCCCCAGTAAGGTTGTCCCAGATGAGCCAATGTCAGTGGAAAAAAAAACCTTGTAAAAATATTCCAGAGGTGTCTGATATATAAGAGACAAAAGAGTTTGTTCCTGGGAACACAGATGTGTTCTTAGGGCCGCAGGTAGAGGGTTAACGTGAAACCATACAGGGTACCAGAAGTGCATAGACCATATGTGAAGAGGTCAGAGATATGTTAGACTTCAAGGGTCATTGAAGAGTCAAAAAGTGAATGGTTGAGCCCCATTGTTGTCATTCCTAAGCCAGATGGCACACCGGTTCGGTAATGACTTCAGTAAACTGAACGAGGTGTCATAACTTCATGCATATCCAATGCCGAGGGTGGATGGATTGGCCTGAAGATAGATGCCGGGTTAATTTCGTGGCGAGAAAAGTTCTCCCGGGTCCAGTTAAAATTGATCCTCCTCCATAAGTAAGGAATAAGAACAACTCCGGCTCTCCGGAAGTGTGCTCCGGCCTGTGGCAATACTAAGGCTAGCTCACAGCGTCTGGATAACGCTCCAAGTGACATCACTGAAGGAACTACTGTTGCTCCTATGTTGCGTACGTACGTGTGTGCGCGTTACAGCAAACTCGATTGCCCTTTTCTTGGTATACCTAGAGCGGACTTTATTGTATGTTTTTTTCTGGAGACTGCTTTATAGTATTTTAGTAGGCTTGTGCTGAGTATCTTAGTACTTTTATTATTAGGCAGCTGAGGCTAATCTCCGTGACATACCCCCCATAGGGAGGAGCGGCCGATCTCTGTGATGTACCCCCCATAGGGAGGAGCGGCCAATCTCTGTGACGTACCCCGCATAGGGAGGAGCGTCCGTTATCTGTGACGTACCCCCATAGGGAGGAGCGGGCGATCTCTATGACGTACCCCCCATAGGGAGGAGCGGCCGATCTCTGTGACGTACCCCCCCATAGGGAGGAGCGTCCGTTATCTGTGACGTACCCCCCATAGGGAGGAGCGGGCGATCTCTGTGACGTACCCCCCATAGGGAGGAGCGGGCGATCTCTGTAACGTACCGCCCATAGGGAGGAGCGGCCGATCTCTGTGACGTACCCCCATAGGGAGGAGCGGGCGATCTCTGTGATGTACCCCCCATAGGGAGGAGCTGCCGATCTCTGTGACGTACCACCCATAGGGAGGAGTAAAGTATTTTAGAACCTCATTTTTTGTCTAGAAAGCTTTGTTTGCAGCTTCATGGTGGGGACATTTATGGAGGTCTTGCCCAGATTTGCAGACACTGCAGCCGTGATTCCCTCTCCTCCATACACATCTTCTCTGCATCGTTCAGGTTTCTGGGCTGCCTCTGGGGGGGGCAACATTGAGTTTCAGCTCCCTCTAAATATTATCTTTTGGCTTCAGGTGTGGAGACTGGGTAAGGCCACTCCAGGACCTTGAATCGCTTCTTGCGGAGCTGCTCCTTAGTTGTCCTGGCTGTGTGCTGGAAGACCTGGTCAGGGACCAGGTCCTCTCGTGTAGTTCTGGGCTGATTCCTGACCTTTTCAGAATCATCCTTACCCCACAAGGTGAGATCCTGCATGGAGCTCCAGACTGAAGTAAATTGACAGTTATCTTGTGTTCCTTCTATCTTCTAATATTTGCCTCAACAGTTGATGCAAGCTTCTTGCCTATTGTCCTGTAGTCCATCCCAGCCTTGTGCAGGTCTACAATTTTTCCCTAGTGCCCTTAGCTCTTTGGTCTTGACCATGGTGCAGAGGTTGGAGTGTGATGAGTGTGTGGCCAGGTGGTTATTATACAGGTGATGAGATGAAACAGATGCAGGTAATCCAGGTAATGAGGGCGGAGGGGGAGGAGCTTCTTATAGAGACACTGACTGCTCTGTGAGAGGCAGGACTCCTGCTGGTCGGCCAGTGATCAAATCCTTATTCCATGCAATAAAATGGTAAATAATTATTAATAAATCATACAATGTGATTATCTGGATTCTTATTCCCCCCCCCCCCTGTAGATTATACTTACCTGTCCAGGCTCCGCCCTTGCTTTGCTCTCTGCAGCTGCCGCTGAAGTTTCTGAAGCCATCTCTGGACATTACGCTCAGCCAATCACTGGCTCTGTCCCGTCTCTGCCAGTGATTGGCTATGTGGCCTTTGGAGACGGCTTCTTCAGCAGCTGCCGTGAGCAGGGAAGGCAGGAGGACATCAGGAAGCCTGGACAGGTAAGTATAATTATTTTCTTTACACTGTCATCAGCCGTCGGCAGTGCATCACTATTACATGCAGTGATGCGTGATCGATGGCCGATGACTTAAAAATGTTGAAAGACAACAATCGAATACTCAACCGATTGTTGACTTTATTACGCGTATCCCGCCAGCCTCCGTGTCATACTGGCAGTCTATGGGAGGCTCGCACGCCTCCTCTGTCCGCTCGGAAGAATGGACGCACGCAAGCCTCCCATAGACTGCCAATATGACACGGAGGCTGGCAGGGATTACACGTGGAATACAGAGGCCGAGGGGGCATTGTTTTGATCACCCCATATTTTCAGATGGAGGCATCATGTGGGTTTAGGTGCAGTTCTTACCAGGGAGGTTGGAGGTGAAGGACACCCTGTCACATACCTGAGCAGGAAACTTACACCACCTGAGGAAAATTATAGCATTGTGGAAGGTGAAAGCTTGGCAGGAAAATGGGCCTTAGAATTGCTGAGGTGTTACTTCTTAGGCCGACATTTCTGGTTGGTTACAGATCACTCCCCTCTTACCTGGATGAGTCAGGGAGCGAAATGCGAGAATTAACAGGTGCTTCCTCACATTACAGAATTGTACAGTTCGCAAGGTAATGCAGATGTGCCACCCCGAACGTCTGATGGCCAAAAGTGGTCACCCCACAGGTCCGGGGAAATCCAGGAAAAGTTCAAAAGTTCAAAACCCTGTTACCTTCATATCTGGCCCAGGTCAACCCAGGTGCTGGAGGCCACCCATTACTGGCCTCATATAGGGAGGCACACACCCCGCACGGGGAGGCCGCTCATTACTGGCCTCATATAAGGAGGCACACACCCCGCACGGGGAGGCCGCTCATTACTGGCCTCATATAAGGGGGCACACAGCCTGCACAGGGAGACCGCCCATTACTGGCCTCATATATGGAGGCACACAGGAGGCTGCTGTAAGTCTGAGATCCACTGAAGCCTCTGCTAGGACTTTTGTACCATGCTGGTGTGAAGTAACACTTGTTGCATGTGATTTTGGTCGGTTGGCTGTACAGCTAGGTTAGGCTGATGTATAGTCAGATTTCGGACGAGCAGGGTTTAGCATAGCCCCTTAGGGACTGGGCCATTTTTCATTTCCTTCTCTCGTTCACCATGTGGTAAAATTGTCGCGTTACCAGTGTTCTCCAGGTCAGGACAGTTTGTATACATATTTTTATACTGTGATTAAAAATTTTTATTGGCCGAGAAGGAACGTTGTGATCACTTTTTATTTAAGCGGGTGATTTATTTTGTTATGGATTCCTTTTTTTTTTTTTTAAATACTTTTTTTTACACACTTCTGTAGTCCCTTTAGGGGATACCCGGATCTCTCATAGAGATCAATGCAGTGCATGAGTACTGCACTGATCCATGATTACAGCACATGATTGCTTCTGTCTCCTAGAGCCAGGCTTATTCAATCGCCAAGGATTTGGGCTGCACTGAAAAAGGATAGTCTCCCTACTGACCAACATGAGGTTTTATTTTTTGCCACACCAATTGTACTTTGCAATTACACACTTAATTTTGGGAAACTGGGAAAAAAATAATTTGAAATTGAAAAAAAAAAAGATTTGTGTTCATGGGGGGGCGCGCTTTATCTTCTCGGTATTCACCGTGTAGTAAATCAACTGACTTGTTATCTATGTCCCTTTCATTTTTTTGGTCTATGAGGCGTAATTTTTTGCGCCATGATCTGTACTTTTCATCTGTATCTTGCTTCCATATATACGGCACTTTGATCACTTTTTATAAAAAATTTACAGTATTTGATGTGACCAAAAATCATCAGTTTTGCACTTTGGCGGTTTACCGTGCGATATCAGGAAAGTGATTATTTAATAGTCCGGTGATTCTGTAGGTGGCGATAGCAGATAGTTTGTTTTTTATATTATTTTTATTTATTGATCTATCAGCAGCTGGGGACCGCTGCTAAAAGTTTATTCACAAACATATAAACCAAGTGGCGCGTTTCAGCGCTGTACTAGCACGTTCTTCAGGTGCCTGAAGAAGGCGTTAGTATAGAGTCGAAATGCGTCACTCTGCTTTATGCAAGTGAATAATCCAGATGATTCTTTGTGAGTCCTGCGCCTATGGTATGAGGGGACGATATGACTATGGTATGAGGGGACGATATGACTGGTATGAGGGGACGATATGTCTATGGTATGAGGGGACGATATGACTATAGTATGAGGGGACGATATGACTATGGTATGAGGGGACGATATGACTATGGTATGAGGGGACGATATGACTGGTATGAGGGGACGATATGTCTATGGTATGAGGGGACGATATGACTATGGTATGAGGGGACGATATGACTATGGTATGAGGGGACGATATGACTATGGTATGAGGGGACGATATGACTATGGTATGAGGGGACGATATGACTATGGTATGAGGGGACGATATGACTATGGTATGAGGGGACGATATGACTATGGTATGAGGGGACGATATGACTATGGTATGAGGGGACGATATGACTATGGTATGAGGGGACGATGTGTCTGTGGTATGAAGGGACGATATGACTATGGTATGAGGGGGCCATATGTCTGTGGTATGAGGGGGCGATGTGTCTGTGGTATGAAGGGACGATATGACTGTGGTATGAGGGGGCGATATGTCTGTGGTACGAGGGGACGATATGTCTGTGGTACGAGGGGAAGATATGACTATGGTATGAGGGGATGATATGTCTGTGGTATGAGGGGATGATATGTCTGTGGTATGAGGGGACGATATGTCTGTGGTACGAGGGGAAGATATGACTATGGTATGAGGGGGCGATGTGTCTGTGGTATGAGGGGACGATATGACTGTGGTATGAGGGGACGATATGACTATGGTATGAGGGGGCAATGTGTCTGTGGTATGAGGGGGTGATATGACTGTGGTATGAGGGGACGATATGTCTGTGGTATGAGGGGACGATATGTCTGTGGTATGAGGGGGCGATATGTCTGTGGTATGAAGGGACGATATGACTGTGGTATGAGGGGACGATATGTCTGTGGTATGAGGGGAAGATATGTCTATGGTATGAGGGGGCGATATGTCTGTGGTATGAGGGGACGATATGTCTGTGGTATAAAGGGACGATATGACTGTGGTATCAGGGGACAATATGTCTGTGGTATGAGGGGAAGATATGTCTATGGTATGAGGGGACGATATGACTGTGGTATGAGGGGATGATATGACTATGGTATGAGGGGGCGATATGACTGTGGTATGAGGGGGTGATATGTCTATGGTATGAGGGGGCGATATGACTGTGGTATGAGGGGACGATATGTCTATGGTATGAGGGGACGATATGTCTGTGGTATGAGGGGACGATATGTCTGTGGTATGAGGGGAAGATATGACTGTGGTATCAGGGGACGATATGTCTGTGGTATGAGGGGACAATATGTCTGTGGTATAAAGGGACGATATGACTGTGGTATCAGGGGACGATATGACTGTGGTATGAGGGGGCGATATGTCTATGGTATGAGGGGACGATATGTCTGTGGTATGAGGGGAAGATATGACTGTGGTATCAGGGGACGATATGTCTGTGGTATGAGGGGACAATATGTCTATGGTATGAAGGGACGATATGTCTGTGGTATGAGGGGACGATATGACTGTGGTATCAGGGGACGATATGTCTGTGGTATGAGGGGACAATATGTCTATGGTATGAGGGGACGATATGTCTGTGGTATGAGGGGAAGATATGACTGTGGTATCAGGGGACGATATGTCTGTGGTATGAGGGGACAATATGTCTATGGTATGAAGGGACGATATGTCTGTGGTATGAGGGGACGATATGACTGTGGTATCAGGGGACGATATGTCTGTGGTATGAGGGGACAATATGTCTATGGTATGCTATACCCCATACATATTACCTGTATATTTTTATGGTATGTTTTATGTTATTTTCCCTGATGTGCATATTCCTTCTTCCCAGTGTCCATGTTATAATACTAGGCAGGTTTAGGTGTCTGCACTCCATATCTATGGGCACTGCGCATATACACTGCGCATACACTATACTGGTTCTCCTGCACATTACAGTTCACGCTCCGTGGGCTTTTCTGTCTGTAAATGGTTAAACCTGTCCGTACACTGGAATGTATTGTGAGCTTTTCGTGCTCAGAATAGATATTCCTCATCAGGAAGCGGCCGTTCTTTACGTTGTAAAATATGACGGAGTGAAGGTGGTGACAGGTGAGGGGGTCACATGATCTTAGGTGCTTCCATAATATATAGTATATTGGAGGGTCCAAGGACGATGGTGCTGCCCGCTCCTCTGTATTAGTCACATGATCTTTGGTGTCTCCGGTATACTGGCGGGTGTCACGACCATGGTGCTGCCCACTCCTCTGTATAAGTCACATGATCTTAGGTGCTTCCATAATATATAGTATATTGGAGGGTCCAAGGACGATGGTGCTGCCCACTCCTCTGTATTAGTCACATGATCTTAGGTGTCACCGGTATACTGGATGGTGTCACGGCAGCAGTGCACCCAGCACCTGTCACTATCGGAGCTCATTCACCTGCATCTCTCTTATCTGGAGCTGCGCCCGCACAGTGACAGGTGAGACGGGTGACTTATATAAAGACTGGTGACTGTATAATGGCCACACATTCCTGGCAGGAAAAGATTTATAGAAATCTACAGATCTTTGTTCGGGGCAAAGGTATGTGTGTGATAATTCACGGACACCTGAGGGGGAGGAACACCGCGAGAGCCGATAAGGAGGAGGAAGACTGGGTGTAAGATGCGGATACAGTGGAAAAGCTTAGGAGGATCCCGGCTCGCTATGTGTAGGTTCCCGCAGACTGGTCAGAGCCCATGTGACCCCTCTCCACCCAGGATAATGTCCACAATGGGTATCAGAACTGGAGCATGGAGCAATGAAAGATGGCATCTGATAGGTCACGTTCTCCATCACAGAGTAAAGATGAGAGTGATTGGAGGGTATTGAAGGAGGCCTAAAAATGTGATTACGGACAGGAAGGGAGACAGCAGAAAGTAAGGAATAAACCAAGAGGGGGGCAAACTACTGATACTGATATCCAGATCTACTGATACTGATATCCGTACCTCTCCTTCTCTAAGCTCCCTATATTCCGCTATCCGTATCTTGGCGCATGTAATCTCCCGTTATTTCTCATAGCGTAACTCCTCTCCTCTCCTGTTATTCCTATATCTGTATCTCCTCTCCAGACACAGACGGCCCCCTACGTTACTCCTCCTGTCTCTGCCCGCAGAGTTTGTATATCCACCCTATCCCCAACCTATTCCTTATATCTGGATATCAGTATCAGTAGATATGGATATTAGTATCAGTAGATCCGGGTATCAGTATCAGTAGATCCGGGTATCAGTAGATCTGGATATCAGATTTCCTTACATTTACATGTATTGGTTCTTCTCTTCCGTCCTGCCGGGTCCGTGTGATGGTTCTGATCCCTTCTCTTTTGGGGTTGGACTATATTGCGTTTATAATACCAGTGTTCATCCCTAATTACTATTATCACCTTCCTGCAGGATCCTCCTCGCCCTCCGGCCTCCGTTCATTGCTCTTTGGACACTTTGTGGGTTTTCTCCATTCATTTCCTTATTATCCCTCTTGAGCTACATTTAGAGCCTCATTACAGATGATTGTTTTCTGCTCCTGGTTTCCTTGTGTCTCTGTCATGCGTGACTTCACAATAGTTGGCTCTCTGACCTCCCCTCAGATGCTTGGCTTCCATGGTCTATCCTATCCAAGAAGTCACACCTGGGAGAGGAACCGCAGGAACATGGTAGGGAACCATCACCAACCAGATACCAGGGAGTCCTATAGCCAATGACTTATATACAACGATCGGAGACTCTGTCAGGAAGAGGTCAGCACAGTGATCCTCCTGGTTGTGTACTACCTATTGGCTTAGTGATGCTCCTGGTTGTGTACTACTTATCGGCATAGTGATCCTCCTGGTTGTGTACTACTTATCGCCATAGTGATGCTCCTGGTTGTGTACTACTTATCGGCATAGAGATCCTCCTGGTTGTGTACTACTTATCGGCATAGTGATGCTCCTGGTTGTGTACTACTTATCGGCATAGAGATCCTCCTGGTTGTGTACTACTTATCGGCATAGTGATGCTCCTGGTTGTGTACTACTTATCGGCATAGTGATGCTCCTGGTTGTGTACTACTTATCGGCATAGTGATGCTCCTGGTTGTGTACTACTTATCGCCATAGTGATGCTCCTGGTTGTGTACTACTTATCGGCATAGAGATCCTCCTGGTTGTGTACTACTTATCAGCATAGTGATGCTCCTGGTTGTGTACTACTTATCGGCATAGAGATGCTCCTGGTTGTGTACTACTTATCGGCATAGAGATGCTCCTGGTTGTGTACTACTTATCGGCATAGTGATGCTCCTGGTTGTGTACTACCTATTGGCATAGTTGTGCTACTGGTGGTGTACTACTTACCGGCCTTGGGTTGTGTACTACATAGGCCTTTGGTAATAAAGACCTATGGTGATGGTGTAAAATATGTAACTATCCTGTACTACATGGTGGAGACAGTCCTTAGAGACACTTACTCCAAAAGCATTGGGGTACTACATGTTCTCCATGGGTCAACAGTACAATATAGAAATTGTACATTATAGTGCCCCATCTCGTGTCCTCCTCCTAGCTTCTAACCCTTGGACCAACGCCTGTACTTGATGCCTTTCGTCCCTGAGATAAATGATTAATACTGGTTTTACATCAGCAAAGAAGAATGTGCCCCCCTCCCCCCCGTCTGCTAGCGCTTGATAGGGCGTCATGGAGTCCACTTGACGTCCACTCACCTTGTTACATTTGGATGCAGATCAGGGTCATTTCTACTGACTCAATCCTTTAATAACCAAGAAGACTGTATCAGGCCAATATTATTAGTGGATTAGTCTTGCGTCATGTGGCCATCATGTAGATATCAATTGTCTGTCATTTATCAGTTGTGTATCTGTAATGTAGTAATCAGGTTGTGTATTAGTCATGTATAAATCATGAATCAATTTTTTAATTAAACTATGAAAGTTTGTGATACAGTATGTATAGCCCATAGCACTCTGGAACAAGGACGAAAAACTTCATGGCCTACGTGGAGTCTACATATAGGAAAAGGGCCCCATCTACCCATTGGCCAGTTTGTCGATGTGACCCTTGTTCTACATTTCTTTTCACTCACATGGGGCCAGCCAGTGCTGGGGCCCATCTTCTCTGGTGGGTCCATCTTCTCTGGTGGGTCCATTCTCTCTGGTGGGGCCATCTTCTCTGGTGGGCCATCCAGTGCTGGGGCCCATCTTCTCTGGTGGGTTCATTCTCTCTGTTGGGCCATCCAGTGCTGGGGCCCATCCTCTCTGGTGGGCCCCAGAGCAGCTGCTGTATTGCCTATATCTCCATATCATGCGGCAGTATCCACGGGGTCATTCTTTTCGTGATTTAGCCACAGCTGAATGGGCCTCATGTTTACTGATATGGGTTCTGGTGGTTTCACATTTTTGTGGTGTTTTCTACATAACATACAAATTTATTCAATGACCGATGCCAAAATAAAAAGAAATATCACAGATAAACCTTCATTTGTATGATTTATTGCGGCCTTGACCTTACCCCCACTATGGGTCACTAGTTATGGGGTCACCTGGTAAATAGTAGCTATAGACTATGGTAGGACACATTGGGCTGGAGGCAGACACAATAGGCAGGAAAGGTTGGGGGCAGGGAGGCTGAGGGGCTCTGTTGTGTAGTATTGCTGTAGGCTCCTATATCCGGTGCTGGCTGTGGGACAATAGGACATTCCAGGAATATTAACATCTTCTGGCGTCTTGAAATAAAACTGCAAGTAACTATGTGCTGAGACAGGCCCTGGACGCCTAAGCACTTAACCCCAGTTCTGCCAGGCAGCCTGGTACACAGGGCGTATAGAGGGGGTGGTACAGGCAGACTATAGGCTGTATATACCAATCTTGTGACATTCCTCATCCTGTATTTACTCTGCAGATCACAGCACAGTACCAGCTGCAGAGTATCCGTCCTTCTCCCGAAACCCCCACAACCCACATTATTGCTGCCTACTGATTAGTGGTGACCCACACTGAAAGAGTTAAAGCTACACAGGCTGATTACTGCTCCTAATGACAGGAAGGAAAGGACTATATAGAGAATTAAGGATCGTGTGCAAGATCAGAGGGCTACAGAATCCCACCAGACTTCTGCGGAAGGGGGTTATCTATAGCCGGCCATCTAGTTATCAGGAGGTCTGTCTAGTTTTAGGGAGTTCTGCCAAGATATCAGCTGTTCTGTCCAGTTATGTGGAGACCTGTCCAGTTATCAATGAGTTCTCTCCAGTTATCAAGAAGTTCTTTCCAGTTAACGGGAGGTCTGTCCTGTTATCAGGCATTCTTTCCAGTTATCAGGGAGTTCTTTCTAGTTATCAGGGAGTTCTGTCCAGTTATCGGGGAGTTTTGTCTAGTTATCGGGGAGTTCTGTCTACTTATCGGGCGTTCTGTCCAGTTATCGGGGGGGTCTGTCCAGTTATCAGGGAGTTCTGTCCACTTATCGGGGGGTCTGTCCACTTATCGGGGGGTCTGTCCAGTTATTGGGAGTTCTGTCCAGTTATGGTGGGGGGTCTGTCCAGTTATCGGGAGGTTTGTCCAGTTATGGTGGGGGGTCTGTCCATTTATCAGGGGGTCTGTCCAGGTATCAGGAGGTCTGTCCAGTTATCGGGGGGTCTTTCCAGTTATCAGGGAGTTCTGTCCAGTTATGGTGGGGGGTCTGTCCATTTATCAGGAGGTCTGTCCAGTTATGGTGGGGGGTCTGTCCATTTATCAGGAGGTCTGTCCAGTTATGGTGGGGGGTCTGTCCATTTATCAGGAGGTCTGTCCAGTTATCAGGGAGTTCTTTCCAGTTATCGGGGAGTTCTGTCCAGTTATCGGGGAGTTTTGTCCACTTATCGGGGAGTTCTGTCCACTTATGGGGCGTTCTGTCCACTTATGGGGCGTTCTGTCCACTTATGGGGCGTTCTGTCCACTTATCGGGGGGTCTGTCCAGTTATTGGGAGTTCTGTCCAGTTATGGTGAGGGGTCTGTCCATTTATCAGGGGGTCTGTCCAGTTATCGGGAGGTCTGTCCAGTTATCGGGAGGTCTGTCCAGTTATCGGGAGTTCTGTCCAGTTATCGGGGAGTTCTGTACAGTTATCGGGGGGTCTGTCCAGGTATGGTGGGGGGGCCTGTCCATTTATCAGGGGGTCTGTCCAGTTTTCGGGGGGTCTGTCCAGTTATCAGGGAGTTCTGTCCAGTTATCAGGGGGTCTGTCCAGTTATCGGGGAGTTCTGTCCAGTTATGGTGGGGGGTCTGTCCATTTATCAGGTGGTCTGTCCAGTTATCGGGGGGTCTGTCCAGTTATCAGGGAGTTCTCTCCAGTTATCGGGGGGTCTGTCCAGTTATCGGGAGTTCTGTCCAGTTATGGTGGGGGGTCTGTCCATTTATCAGGGGGTCTGTCCAGTTATCGGGAGTTCTGTCCACTTATCGGGAGTTCTGTCCACTTATCGGGAGTTCTGTCCACTTATCGGGAGTTCTGTCCAGTTATCGGGAGGTTTGTCGAGTTATCGGGGTGGGGTGTCCAGTTATCGGGGGGGTCTGTCCAGTTATCAGGAGGTCTGTCCAGTTATTGGGGGGTCTGTCCAGTTATCAGACGTTCTGTCCAGTTATGGTGGGGGTTCTGTCCAGTTATGGTGGGGGGTCTGTCCATTTATCAGGGGGTCTGTCCAGTTATCGGGGGGTCTGTCCATTTATCAGGGGGTCTGTCCAGTTATCGGGAGGTCTGTCCAGTTATCGGGAGGTCTGTCCAGTTATCGGGGGGTCTGTCCAGTTATCGGGAGGTTTGTCCAGTTATCGGGGGGGGGGGGTGTCTGTCCAGTTATCAGACGTTCTGTCCAGTTATCAGGAGGTCTGTCCAGTTATCAGACGTTCTGTCCAGTTATCAGGAGGTCTGTCCAGTTATCGGGGGGGTCTGTCCAGTTATCAGACGTTCTGTCCAGTTATTGGGGGGTCTGTCCAGTTATTGGGAGTTCTGTCCAGTTATCGGGAGTTCTGTCCAGTTATCGGGAGTTCTGTCCAGTTATCGGGAGTTCTGTCCAGTTATCGGGAGGTCTGTCCAGTTATCGGGAGGTCTGTCCAGTTATCGGGAGGTCTGTCCAGTTTTCGGGAGGTCTGTCCAGTTATCGGGAGGTCTGTCTAGTCTAGGTTTTCTGCAGTTATCTGGAGTTCTGTGCAGTTATTAGGAAATCCTGTCTGGTGATTATAGTGATAACTAGAGATGAGAGAGTATATGCGTTTGAATATACTACTCTAAAATAGCAAGTCCCCTTTCCACATGTTTGCCATTTTAATATAGTCAATAAACATGCAGGGAAGAAGCTGGCACATCATGTTATGCTGCAGCCAGGTTGGTTGCTGGTCTAGCAGTGTTTGGCCGTCCATATCAGGGGACCTGAGTGTATATAGACCCAGGTCACCTGATGCTCACTTCTAGAGATAACCTTTTATTTCTGGGCTTCAGACACAGTATCGTTATTTAGTTAATGCTAATTATGTAATTTGCTGGTTGTGTTAACATCTTAATGGTTTCCCCCCTTAGGGCTATATTCACCTATGAGAAGAAATGGAGCTTGAAGTTGCTGGATTCTGGAGGTGAGAGACCATAAAAGACTGATATTTGTTTTGCACCTTTTTTTTCCTGACATGCGTTCCCCACGGATATTGTATTAACCAAATTGTGTTGAAATCTAATTCGAGGTTTACCCCAGAGGAGGACTCTGGACGTGGTGCAGCCAAGTGGGTCGGCATCATAACAAATACATGTTGTAAACCTTCTCTGTGTCCATTAAGTTCCTTGCGATTTTCATCAAAACCAGGATGGTTTCAGTTTGAAGACCACTGATGGAGGTGTCTTAGGATGGCTTGAGAACTGGACATGACATGGTGGAACTCCTGGCAAAGCCCAGTGTGGGTTATGAGAGATCGGGATTGTTGTATATATCTCATGGTTTCCTTTACCTTCCAGTGGGATGTACCATCCCCATTTGATCCATATGCTAGAGACATAACACAGTTTGTCACTTTTAGAGATAGGTTGGCATGGATAAATCTTTTGAAAACCACTGTGGGTCTTTAGAACATCTTATACACCATTTAGGTATGTTTATGTGTGTCACACAGTATTTTTAGTGTTGTGGAGACTTTACGTGATCTTCATTCACCTCTGTGTGTAGTATATGCACTCCTAGTGGTCAAAGAGCCAGGACCTGAGGTATTAAGGAGAGCTGTGTCCACTCTACAGCCGGACCAGAGGTGAGGCCATCAGTGGTTGGTGAAGGCTTTATTAGCACCTTTGGGTGGTTCAGTTCTAGTAATAAGCAGCTAGTGATGATGAGCAGTGATTCTTATTTGTTCATAAGCTACCATGCTCTGGAGAAAGCCAATGATTAACGGAGACTCCATGACCATGTTCCCCAGCTTCCTCCACTTTATGCATGGTCGACTTCCCGGTCTCACACTCAATATCTCTAAAGATGGCAGAAGCCTCATTTATCACTGTGGGAACGCAGAGATAATATCTCAGATTCCCACACAGCTCCAGGGATTAGAACATGGCTGCCAAAAGATTACATAGATATTCCTCCATCTCTTCACCCTCGTAGATGCGAGGTGGAAGCCCTGTACCCGCAAACATTGCCATGTGCAGCACCAAGCAGATACTGGATCATATCTTATGAGAATCCCAGGCATTGGCCTCTACAATCCTTCTCAAATGCCATGTGTGGTCACATTAATTTGTGGACAGAAATTTCCATCCTCCCAATCCCCGGAAACCTCAAATTCCTGAGCAAGTTATTATCATGGACTGGAAGGGAAAGAGTCTTAAGGATATCATGTAGTGACCTAGTAGGAGACGGGACAGGCACACAGTTTGGCATATTCATTCTTTGTGGAAGTGGACGCTGGGTAGATCTCTAAGGAACAGATAGAGGTGGTGGCTGTAGGGTGCAGGTTGTAGAGGGCATTAAGATGGCCATGGCCGCTGATAATTTTCCATACCTGAGGGGCTATAGGCAACTATAACAACAACGCATCTTACGATCTAGTCCTGTAATGGGGAAAGTTTAGGCTGTGGGGGAGGGATGGGTTGAGATTAATATTTTCTCATGTACATTTATGTCATTACGATGAAGGATGTTGTGCATCAACTTCCGGGATTATTGAGTTGTTCCCATTATAGCACAGGCCTGTGGTCCTCTGTCCTGGGAATCTGCAGGAGTCCTATAAGGGTGAATGATCTTGACCCCATCCTCACTGACAGCTGGGACCCTTCACCGCAGTCATAGTGCCCCCCCCCCCATGCGGCTTGTCTCCCTCTTGTATAAACACCCTCCCTCCCCCTCCCCACATTCCTTAGTGAAGCGTCCTTGTGTTAATGGTCGCAGTGTCCTGTAAACATTGGCTTCCTTATATATTAGTTGTCCCCGTTCGGGATTCCTGCTCATGTCCCTTTCTACAGACAGAGGTTTACATGTCTGTTCCTGAGAATGTGCAGGATATGAGAGACTTCAGGGAATGTGAGGGCCTTGTGCAAGGAGCGTCCATAATTGAGGTCTCAGGATAAAGAGTTGCCATAACTAGGGTCTCAGCGTGAGGAGCATCCATAACTAGGGTCTCAGGAGGAGGAGTGTCCATAACTAGGGTCTCGGGAGGAGGAGTGTCCATAACTAGGGTCTCAGGATGAGGAGCATCCATAACAAGGGACTCAGGATGAGGACTGTCCATAACTAGGGTCTCAGGATGAGGAGCATCCATAACAAGGGTCTCAGGATGAGGAGCATCCATAACAAGGGTCTCAGGATGAGGAGCATCCATAACAAGGGACTCAGGATGAGGACTGTCCATAACTAGGGTCTCAGGATGAGGAGCATCCATAACAAGGGTCTCAGGATGAGGAGCATCCATAACAAGGGTCTCAGGATGAGGAGCATCCATAACAAGGGACTCAGAATGAGGACTGTCCATAACAAGGATCTCAGGATGAGGAGCATCCATAACAAGGGACTCAGGATGAGGACTGTCCATAACTAGGGTCTCAGGATGAGGAGCATCCATAACAAGGGTCTCAGGATGAGGAGCATCCATAACAAGGGACTCAGAATGAGGACTGTCCATAACTAGGGTCTCAGCGTGAGGAGCATCCATAACAAGGGTCTCAGGAGGAGGAGTGTCCATAACTAGGGTCTCAGGAGGAGGAGTGTCCATAACTAGGGTCTCAGGATGAGGAGCATCCATAATAAGGGACTCAGGATGAGGACTGTCCATAACTAGGGTCTCAGGATGAGGAGCATCCATAACAAGGGTCTCAGGATGAGGAGCATCCATAACAAGGGACTCAGAATGAGGACTGTCCATAACTAGGGTCTCAGCGTGAGGAGCATCCATAACAAGGGTCTCAGGAGGAGGAGTGTCCATAACTAGGGTCTCAGGAGGAGGAGTGTCCATAACTAGGGTCTCAGGATGAGGAGCATCCATAACAAGGGTCTCAGGAGGAGGAGTGTCCATAACTAGGGTCTCAGGAGGAGGAGTGTCCATAACTAGGGTCTCAGGATGAGGAGCATCCATAACAAGGGTCTCAGGATGAGGAGTTGATCTCCAGCTCTGGCCAAAATACAACTGCAGCAACTTCAACACACAGCCTATGCCACGTTCTGTAGATTGGTGGTAGTAATGTTGCAGCCACATATGTACATGTTTTGGCTCGTCCAAAGTGCAACTTCTTTTCATGCATCCACTTGCTGAGTAGGTTCAACTTCTGTGGAAAGTAAGACTCTTCGATAAAAGACTCCCTCTCGTGTAGTCATCCGGGCTTTCTGCTGCCACAGTCTTTGACCCTTAGGGCTTAGGATTTCTTGCTCCTCCCTTATGGGTTGGTAATTGTTCTGCAGCTATTTTCTGACTCTGGTAATCTGATGGTCCTGGCGTTGGCGTTCTTGCCGCTCTTCAATCAACCCCTCCACTGGAGCAGTCATCACAGGAGCAACTTTCTGCACTACATGAAATCTGGAGTCTCATTTTCCTTGAGGTCATCATCGGTGGGCCCACTTGGCTCTTCTATAGGGTTCTGAGACAGGGCATCAGCATTAGCGTTCTCTCAGGCAGACCATCACTGTAATTTAAATGTGAACTAGCTGAGAGGAGCCATCTATCGTGTTCCAAAGCTCCCAACTCGTTTGTGTCAAGGGGCACTAGTGGGTTATCTGTCATCAAAACAAACTTTGCCCGTCAAGATGTCAGCAAACTTCTTTAACCCCTTCATGCTGCAGCTAGTTTGGGCCTTAATGACCAGGCTAATTTTTCAAAATCTGACCTGTCTCACTTTATGGTCTTATAGCTCAGTGATGCTGTAACGTATGCTAGCGATTCTGAGATTGTTTTTTCGTCACATATGGCACTTTATGTTAGTGGCAAAATTTGGTCACTACTTTGTGTGTTTTTTGTGAAAAACATCAAAATATGAAAAATTTAAAAAATTTGCATTTTATGAACTTTGAAATTCTCTGCTTCTAAAAAAAGAACGTCGTAGCACATAAATTAGTCACTAAATCACATTACCAATATGTCTTCTTTATTCTGGCATAATTTGGTAAACATATTTTACTTTTTTAGGGTGTTATGGGGCTTAGAAATTTATCAGCAAATTATCACATTTTCGTGAAAGTTTCCAAAACTGATTTTTTTAGGGACCAGTTCTTTTTTTAAATGGATTTAGAAGTCTGGTATCCTGAAAACCCCCATAAGTGACCCCATTTTGGAAACTAGACACCTTAAAGAATTAATCTAGGGGTATAATGAGCATTTTAACCCCACAGGGGCTGGAGGAAAGTATTCACAATTAGGCAGTAAAAAATGGAAAATTAAAATTTTCCAATAATATATACGTTTAGATTAAAGTTTCTCATTTTCAAAAGGAACATGAGAGAAAAAAGCACCCCAAAATTTGTAACGCAGGTTCTCTTGAGTACAACGGTACCCCATATGTGGGCGTAAACCACTGTATGGGCACACAGCCGGGCTCAGAAGGAAGGGAGCGCCAATTAGCTTTTCCAATGCAAATTTTGCTGAAAAAGTTTCTGAGCGCCAGGTGCGTTTGCAGTGCCCCTGTAGTGTCAGCAGAGAGAAAACCCCCCATAAGTCACCCCATTTTGGAAAGTGCATCCCTCAAAGAATTCATCTTGGTGTGTGGTGACCATTTTGACCCCACAGGTATTAGAGGAAAGTATTCAAAAGTAGACAGTAAAAATTAAAAACTCGAATTTTTCCAATAATATGTTCCTTTAGTTTGAAATTTCTCAATTTCACGAGGAACAGGATAGAAATGTCACCCCAATATATGTAACGCAGGTTCTCCTGAGTAGAACGGTACCCCATATGTTGGCATAAACCACTGCATGGGCACACAGGAGGGCTCAGAAGGGAAGGAGCGCCAATTAGCATTTTCAGTGCAGATTTTTCTGAAGAAGTTTCTGAGCGCCAGGTGCGTTTGCAGTGTCCCTGTAGTGTCAGCAGAATAGATTCCCCCCAAAAGTCACCCCATTTTGGAAAGTGCACCCCTCAAAGAATTCATCTTGGGGTGTGGTGACCATTTTTACCCCACAGGTATTAGAGGAAAGTATTCAAAATTGGCCAGTAAAAATAAAAAACTCGAATTTTTCCAATAATATGTTGGTTTAGTTTGAAATTTCTCAATTTGACGAGGAACAGGAGAGAAAACGTACCCAAAAATCTGTAACGCAGGTTCTCCGGAGTAGAACGATACCCCATATGTGGGCATAAACCACTGTATGGGCACACAGCAGGGCTCAGAAGGGAAGGAGCGCCAATTTACTGGAGCAAAACCGCAGCTAGTAATGGTTATTAGAATAGCGCAGTTACTAAAATAAAATAAAAAAAATTAGATTACAGGTAATGTGGGGTGGTTACGGACAGTCTGGGGTGGTTATGGGCAACCTGAGGTAGTTACAGGTAATCTGGGGTGGTTACGGACAACATGGAGTGGTCACGGGCAACCTGCTGTGGTTACGGCAACTTGGGGTGGTTACAGGCAACGTGGGGTGGTTATGGGCAACGTGTGGTGGTCACGGGCAACCTGCTGTGGTCACGGGCAACCTGCTGTGGTTACGGCAATGTGGGGTGGTTACAGGCAACGTGGGGTGGTTACAGGCAATGTGGGGTGGTTACGGGCAACGTGGGCTGGTTACGGGCAACCTGCTGTGCTTACAGACAATCTGGGGTGGTTACGGGCAATGTGGGGTGGTTACGGGCAACCTGCAGTGCTTACAGACAATCTGGGGTGGATACGGGCAACGTGGGGTGGTTACGGGCAACCTGCAGTGCTTACAGACAATCTGGGGTGGTTACGGGCAACGTGGGGTGGTTACGGGCAATGTGGGGTGGTAACGGATAAACTGAAGTTCTTATAGGCAATCTGGGGTGGGTACCTGTAATCTGGCATGGGCACCGCAATCTGGAGGGGGTCATTGGCAATTTGGGGTGGTCAGAGGCGCCGTGGCGTGGTCAGAGGCGACTTGTGGTGGTCAGAGGCGACGTGGCGTGGTCAGAGGCGCCGTGGCGTGGTCAGAGGCAACATGCGGTGGTCAGAGGCGACGTGCGGTGGTCAGAGGCATCGTGGCGTGGACAGAGGCAACGTGCGGTGGTTACGTGCAATCTGGGGGGTTACATGTAATCTGGCATGATTACGGGGAACCTGGGGGGGTTATGTGCAACCTGGAAGGGTTACAGACAATCTGGGATTGTTACTGATAAACTGAAGTGCTTATAGGTAATCTGGGGTGGGTACATGTAATTTGGGGTGGTTACGGGCAATCTGGAGGTTACAGGCAACGTGCGGTGGTTACGGCCAATGTGTGGTTGTTATGGGCAACGTGCAGTGGTTACGGGTAATCTGGGGGGGGGGGGTAGGGGTAATTTGGGAGTAAACTGCAATTATTACTATAATAAAAAGTGTGTGTTTTATTTTTTTTGTATGTTTGTCACTTTTTGTACTTTACACATTCATTTTCACTGTATTACTATGATAACTGTGATATTTTCTATCTCAGTAATCATAGTTCAGTGACAGAGACCAAATTGGTCTCTGTCACTTTAAATTTTCAGAGTTGGCTGGTTGTGGAGCGCATGCGCACTTCATAACCAGCCAGGACGTCGAGGAGGAAGGAGCTCCAGATCAGGTAACATATATGGGGTAGGGCGGGTGACTGGGGGACGGGGGTGACAGGGGAGGTGGGGGGCGACTTGGGGGGTGGGGGGACATCACTTTTTATCCCCTGTCACCAATCATTCATGGTGACAGGGGATAAAAAGTGCCTGGATGCACGTGGCACAAGCGATCAGCGGTATATAGTATATACCGCTGATCGCTTGTACCGGGACCCCACAGGGGGGGTCCCCGATCACTGCCCCATGCTCTCCGCTACCTCCGGTGGCAAAGAGCATGGGGCTTTCATTCATTTTAACCTTTTCATCGCTGTGAACAGATATTAGTCGGTTCACAGCGATGGCGACGGCCATCTTGGAAATGATGGCCGCCGGGGGAGGGGGGTTAGTGATCGCCCTACTAGGGGGGGCTGATCTGAGGTCTGGGGGACACTTATTTCATCTCACGGCGGGGGGAGATGAAAGGCGGCGGCACCGGTAATCCCCTTTACCAACGGCCGCCGCTATAATGTTAATAGCGGCGATCGTCGGTAAAGGGGGGGGGGGGGCCGGGACGGACCCCACACACTGCCCCAACCCCTCAGCTACCTCCGGTAGCTGGGGGGATGGGGTGGGGGCCGTCCCGGCCCCGCAGCCTTACTCTCTGCCATCGCCGTAAAAAGCTGATGGCAGCAGAATAAGGACCCTTAGTGACCGCCGTAAAAAGCCGTATCGGCGGTCACTAAGGGGTTAAATGAGCTGTAGTTGTCAGGATTATTCTCACTTTCAAGCAAGGTCTCGACATTTTTGCACCAGGGTGAGTCCTGCACCTAATCCTCTTAGACTCTCATCAGTCTGTAACACAAAGGGGGACATTTATGAGGCATACGCCAGGGAGAAGGTGCAGGATTGCCCCTTCTCCCTGGCGTGCACCCCGCTCGCCCGATGGGTGGGCTCGGGGAGCTTGGGAAGGAATGACGAGGCATGGAGGAGGCATGGCCTCCAGGCGTAAATCATGAACAAAATCTACACCTGCTGGAAACAGGTGTAGATTTGGTACGCCGGGTGCAGGTTCGGGTGCCCGGCTGGCCGGATTCACTAAGAGGCATGCGCCTCTTAGTGAATCCTGCCAGGGAAAAGGGGGCGGGGTCTTCTTAAATTCCCCCCAAAGAGTTTTGTGAAGTTGCCATAGGCTAGTATCTTCTTTGCCCCATTAGGTGTGACAAATACTGTCGTTTCCCTGTCCTTTTCTGCTACTGGCACCTGCCAGTATCCACTGGCCAGATCGAGAGTGGAAAAGTAACAGGCTTGTCCCAAGGAATCTTCGATTCGGAGAAGCGAGTAGGCATAACCTACCTTACAAGCATTCAGACATCGATAATCAATGCAGAATATTATGGTCCCATCCTGCCGCCCCCTGCTCACGACTAGATGTACCGTGTGTGAACTGCTCGTGGTCAGTGCTGGACCTCCTGTCCTCCCTGGATCTGTGCCACACATTCTGCCTGTTTTCTGTAGCAGTCTGCAGGTTTCCTGAGCTGCCTTACATCTTGTATCAGGTCTGGTTTATCCCTTATCTCAGTCACAGCTCTTAGGGTGTCGGTACAATTACACGCCTTGACAACAGCGGGGTAGATCGCACGGGAGCTGCAGGAGGGGCTTTCCAGACAATCCCTACATCGTCCGAGTTGACAACTGAAGAGAGCTACAGACTGCTGCCACCGCTCCTATTACACAGAGCTACGGGCAACAGACCGCCACCATCGTGATTGTTTGATAGAACATGTTAAAAGACAATGATCAGCTGACATTGTGCATTATGATTGTTGCCTTTCAACATGATCTATTACACCAAACAATTATTGGCCAAAATGGCCAGTTATCAGCCACATCGCTTTTTGTAATAGGGCCCTTACTGCTTCTCAACACATGTGCACAGCTAACACAAGAGCACTTCCTGATTCCTGGGCTTTGAATCTACCCTTCTCCTCTGGGTCCTGGATTTCCTCAGATTGCTGTGTGCAATGGAAGCAGCTCTCCCTGCTGGCCATAACTAGGGTCTCAGGATGAGGTTCTTCCATGACTAGGGTCTCAGGATGAGGTTCTTCTATGACTAGGGTCTCAGGATGAGGTTCTTCTATGACTAGGGTCTCAGGATGAGGTTCTTCTATGACTAGGGTCTCAGGATGAGGTTCTTCCATGACTAGGGTCTCAGGATGAGGTTTTTCCATGACTAGGGTCTCAGGATGAGGTTTTTCCATGACTAGGGTCTCAGGATGAGGTTTTTCCATGACTAGGGTCTCAGGATAAGGGCCTCCATAAGTAGGGTCTCAGGATGAGCAGTGTCTATAACTAGGGTGGTTCTTCCATGACTAGTATCTCAGGATGATGGCCTTCTTTAACTAGGGTCTGAGAATGAGGAACATCCTTAATTAGGGTCTGAGAATGAGGAGCATCAATGACTAGGGTCTCAGGATGTAGAGTGTCCATAACTAGTGTCTCTGGATGAGGGGCCTCCATAAGTAGGGTGTTAGGGTGAGGAGTGTCCATAACTAGTGTCTCAGGATGAGGAGCATCCATGACTAGTGTCTCAACATGAGGAGTCTTTATAAGTAGGGTCTCTGGATGAGGAGTGTCTATAACTATGGTCGATCTTCCATGACTAGCATTTCAGGATGATGGCCTTCTGTAACTAGGGTCTCAGAATGAAGAGCGTCCATGACTAGGGTTTGAGAATGAGGAGTGTCCATGACTAGGGTCTCAGGGTGAGGAGTGTCCATAACTAGTGACTCAGGATGAGGAGCATCCATGACTAGGGTCCATAACTAGCGCTGCAGATGAAAATTACACTGCCAAATTTCCACTTCATTTCTGCAGGTTGGGGACAGTGTTCCCCAACCTGTGGCTTTTCAAGTATTGCAAAACTACAACTCCCATCATATTGCAGCATGATGGAGAGTGACAAGTTGACTTTATTGAGTCTGAGCATACTGGGAGCTGTAGTTTTGCAACAGCTGGTGACCACGATTTGGCCTTCTGTGGTCAGGGCATGCCGGGAGTAGTAGTTTTGTAATAGCTGTAGAGCCACACATGGAGGATCAGTGCTGAAGAAGAAGCTTGGTTGGGATCTTCTCCAGGATCAGCGCTGTATAATGGATGTTATGGTATTATCACTGCCGCGGTTTAATGGCTTCTAAATTCTGATATGTTTATGAGATGAAGAGCCAGAGCGCTAAGTACTTTAACCGTGTTCTATATCAAGATTGGAGGCCAAGTCCCCGTCATTCCCTGAGCTTGAGAATCCTGGAAAAGCAACTCATAGCTGACCCCTGCTGGTCATGTTGGGAAGGACACTGTAATACCGGTGTAGTGCACAATATCAGTATGATGTGACCAGTTGGTGCACCTGTCCTATATAACCAGATGACCCCTGACCTGGCATCATGTTGTTTTCCAGTGGGCGGCTTGGAAGAACTGACCAAGAATCTAAATAAGAATCTGATCCAGTATGGACTGTGCCGGGTGACTGACCCGAATAGTGGGGTGGAGAGGATCATCCTTATACACTGGGTATGTAATCACCTGTATAGTGGGGTGCGGGGGATCCTCCTCATATAATGGGTATGTAATCACCTGTATAGTGGGGTGCGGGGGATCCTCCTCATACACCAGGTATGTAATCACCTGTATAGTGGGGTGCGGGGGATCCTCCTCATACACCAGGTCTGTAATCACCTGTATAGTGGGGTGCGGGGGATCCTTCTCATGCACTGGGTCTGTAATCACCTGTATAGTGGGGTGCGGGGGATCCTTCTCATATAATGGGTATGTAATTACCTGTATAGTGGGGTGCGGGGGATCCTCCTCATATAATGGGTATGTAATCACCTGTATAGTGGGGTGCGGGGGATCCTCCTCATACACTGGGTATGTAATCACCTGTATAGTGGGGTGCAGAGGATCCTCCTCATACACTGGGTCTGTAATCACCTGTATAGTGGGGTGCGGGGGATCCTCCTCATATAATGGGTATGTAATCACCTGTATAGTGGGGTGCGGGGGATCCTCCTCATATAATGGGTAAGTAATCACCTGTATAGTGGGGTGCGGGGGATCCTCCTCATACACCGGGTATGTAATCACCTGTATAGTGGGGTGCGGGGGATCCTTCTCATATAATGGGTATGTAATCACCTGTATAGTGGGGTGCGGGGGATCATCCTCATACACTGGGTCTGTAATCACCTGTATAGTGGGGTGCGGGGGATCATCCTCATACACTGGGTATATAATCACCTGTATAGTGGGGTGCGGGGGATCCTCCTCATACACTGGGTATGTAATTACCTGTATAGTGGGGTGCGGGTGATCATCCTCATACACCGAGTCTGTAATCACCTGTATAGTGGGGTGCGGGGGATCCTCCTCATACACTGGGTATATAATCACCTGTATAGTGGGGTGTGGTGGATCCTCCTCATACACTGGGTATGTAATCACCTGTATAGTGGGGTGCGGGGGATCCTCCTCATATAATGGGTATGTAATCACCTGTATAGTGGGGTGCGGAGGATCCTCCTCATATAATGGGTATGTAATCACCTGTATAGTGGGGTGCGGAGGATCCTCCTCATATAATGGGTATGTAATCACCTGTATAGTGGGGTGCGGAGGATCCTCCTCATATAATGGGTATGTAATCACCTGTATAGTGGGGTGCGGGGGATCCTCCTCATATAATGGGTATGTAATCACCTGTATAGTGGGGTGCGGGGGAACCTCCTCATACACTGGGTCTGTAATCACCTGTATAGTGGGGTGCGGGGGAACCTCCTCATACACCGGGTATGTAATCACCCCTAGTACCATCCTCATCTTCTCGTGTATGATGCCTACGACTTTTACACTGCAGGTCGGGGAGAATGTGGACGCCTTTCGGAGAGGAGTAGCTGCTGAGCATCTTCCCTCTATCCGCAGGTTCTTTAAGGTGAGGACCATTCCCGTGTGGGGGGTTCTGGGGGGATGACCCTTGTTCTCCATTAGGCTGACAGATGTACAATACTCACCCCAAGGTGTGACATGTCCTGTGCTCGGGTGACCCATCTCCCTCACTTTCTGCCCCTCCAGGAGGCTAATGTGGTGTTGGGCGCCCAGAAGGTTGAAGACATCACCCAGGAGGCGGTGGCGCAGGCTCTGAGCAGGGCACCACCACCCACCAGGTCCTTCCAGAAACCCCGGCCACCTGGCTCCCTTGAGGTGGTGGTAAGTACATGACTGCTCGGACTAAAGCCGCTGGGTGTTATACAGAGTATATGACTGCTCGGACCAGCACCATGCAGTGTAATACATAACATTTCCTGCTATACAGGGAACCAAGTATATGAAGACCAATCCGGCTGCAGAGATGAAGATCAGCAGGAGGGAGGCGTTCTGGCAGAGGTCAGAGGTGAGTGGCCATAGTCACAGTACCCAAGTGTGGTCATATAGAGGGATCGGTGACATGTGATTACTGTGCAGAGAGAAGAGGAGCGCAGGAAAGAGGCTGAGCGGCTGAGACTGCAGGAAGAGAGGATCAACCTGGAAAAAGAGAGAATCCATAGAGAGAGGCTGGAGGAGGAGGAGCGAGAGCGCCGCATCCAGGAGAAGGAGAGGATGGTGGAGGAGCAGAGGTATACTCAGCTATGGATCTAATCTAATCTTGTGGCATATAGCCTGCTGAGCTGTGGATCTCATCCTATCACGTGTGATATTGCCTGCTGGTATCTAATCTTGTCAGGTGTGATACAATGTCAAGGTAGGGACGTGTAATATTTCTCCTCCTTTGTCTGTAGGAGGGAACAAGCACGTTTGGACGCAGAGCGTCGGAGGCTGGAGAAGGAGCGGTGGGTAAGTGGGCCCCATGATACAGAGGATCCTCCTCCCCAGACACCCCTTATCCCTCCTCCTGATACCCCCACTTTCTGCCTTTATAACCTCCAGGTAACCTGCTCCTCTTATCCAACTCCATAATCCTCCCCTCTCATAGACTTCCTCTCATACATCCCCTCTTCTCCTGGACTTCCTCTCATACATCCCCTCCACGATCCTCCCCTCTCATAGACTTCCTCTCATACATCCCCTCCACAATCCTCCCCTCTCATAGACTTCCTCTCATACATCCCCTCCACAATCCTCCCCTCTCATAGACTTCCTCTCATACATCCCCTCCACGATCCTCCCCTCTCATAGACTTCCTCTCATACATCCCCTCCACAATCCTCCCCTCTCATAGACTTCCTCTCATACATCCCCTCCACGATCTTCCCCTCTCATAGACTTCCTCTCATACATCCCCTCCACGATCCTCCCCTCTCATAGACTTCCTCTCATACATCCCCTCCACGATCCTCCCCTCTCATAGACTTCCTCTCATACATCCCCTCTTCTCCTGGACTTCCTCTCATACATCCCCTCCATGATCCTCCCCTCTCATAGACTTCCTCTCATACATCCCCTCCACGATCTTCCCCTCTCATAGACTTCCTCTCATACATCCCCTCCACGATCCTCCCCTCTCATAGACTTCCTCTCATACATCCCCTCTTCTCCTGGACTTCCTCTCATACATCCCCTCCACGATCCTCCCCTCTCATAGACTTCCTCTCATACATCCCCTCTTCTCCTGGACTTCCTCTCATACATCCCCTCCATGATCCTCCCCTCTCATAGACTTCCTCTCATACATCCCCTCCATGATCCTCCCCTCTCATAGACTTCCTCTCATACATCCCCTCCATGATCCTCCCCTCTCATAGACTTCCTCTCATACATCCCCTCCATGATCCTCCCCTCTCATAGACTTCCTCTCATACATCCCCTCCATGATCCTCTCCTCTCATAGACTTCCTCTCATACATCCCCTCCATGATCCTCTCCTCTCATAGACTTCCTCTCATACATCCCCTCCATGATCCTCTCCTCTCATAGACTTCCTCTCATACATCCCCTCTTCTCCTGGACTTCCTCTCATACATCCCCTCCATGATCCTCACCTCTCCTAGATCTCCCTCCATACATCCTCTCTCATAGACAACCCTTTATCTTCACCTCTCATAGACCTCCCTCCATACATAACTAGAGATGAGCGAACCTGCCGAGGTTCGGGTTTGTATGAACCTGAACTCTCGTCTTCTGACTGCCGCTGTCTGCCCGCTCCGTGGAGAGGGTGGATACAGCCGGAGGACCGCCTGGAAAACTGGGATACAGCCATAGCCATAGTCAATAGGTTCGCTCATCTCTATACATAACCTCTTGAGATTCTCACCTGTCATAGACCTCCATACAGCCTCCTCTTGTCATCCTTGTTTCTCATAGATCCCTCTATACATCCCCTCCATGATCCTCCCCTCTCATAGACCTCCCTCCATAATTCTCTTCTCTCATAGACCTCCCTCCATAATTCTCTTCTCTCATAGACCTCCCTCCATAATTCTCTTCTCTCATAGACCTCCCTCCATAATTCTCTTCTCTCATAGACCTCCCTCCATAATTCTCTTCTCTCGTAGACCTCCCTCCATACATCCCCTCCATGATCCTCCCCTCTCCTAGATCTTCCTCCATACATCCTCTCTCATAGACCACCCTTTGTTATCTTCACCTTTCATAGACCTCCCTCCATACATCTCCTCCGTGATGCTCACCTTTCATAGACCTTCCTCCATAATTCTCTTCTCTCGTAGACCTCCCTCCATACATCTCCTCCTCCGTGATGCTCACCTTTCATAGACCTCCCTCCATATTTCTCTTCTCTCGTAGACCTCCCTCCATAATTCTCTTCTCTCGTAGACCTTCCTCCATAATTCTCTTCTCTCGTAGACCTCCCTCCATAATTCTCTTCTCTCGTAGACGTCCCTCCATACATCTCCTCCTCCGTGATGCTCACCTTTCATAGACCTCCCTCTTGTAGGCCTCTCTCTATACATGCAGTGATGTGGACTGTTGCTTTACGTTGCAGGCTCAGCAGCAGAAGGAATATGAGGAGGAGATGAAGGGTCGGTTTCGGCGGAGTCAGTCCATAGAAATGGCTGCGGTGAGTTTCCTGTGAAGGTGCTGGTGCATTCACCACAATCTCTTGTAATCACCCCCTTTTCCAGTGTCCACACTAATTCTGAGGCCTCTGGAGATAATCCCACAATATGGCCTTATGTCTGTAACCCATGTGCTGCCCTGTGTATCACCACATTATTATAGTCAGGGCCTATACTAATGTCTGATCCCCACAGGAAGCAGCTGCCCTGGTGTCTGGCCGATCTCTGCACCCCCGTGACTTCTTCCGTCAGCAGGAACGGTCCGTCTCCACCTCTTTTTCACCGCCATCCACACCCAGCTCTCCATCCAAGTCCTCCTCAGGTGAGTATATCATGGCTACTACATCTATGACATCATGTATAACACTGACTGGTCACATGACTACAGTGACTCCCAATCCCAGTTGTGCATAACTCTTATTACTGTACTGCATCTATTTACCTATAAACAAAGACACCATGGGAAGGAGGGAAGCCCACCCAAAGCTGAACCCTCCAGTCTTGGGGTCCCACAGCAGCTTTAGGGGTCTCTAGGGGATCAAGATCATTGATGTGATTTTTCCATTAATGTTCCTTTCATTTTTTTTTTCTCTCAAGGGTTTTTCAATAGGACAACGCCCCGTTATCAGCGCAGCATGACGGAATCCATCTTGACTCCCACAAGCAGAAGTCCAACATTCTTTCAGGGTTTCCAAAAACGAGATTCCTTCAGGTCTGTCTCACCCAGCACCCCTCAGCCGTGCTCACCAGCCTTCATCTTCTCAAAGTCTCCACTGCCTGGCATATCTCCTAAGGTGGATTCTTTACCTCCATTCATTCCTCCTCCAATAACTGCAACTCGGGTGACCACCACACAAGTAAAAGGAAGTCCTTCTCCTCCGCACCCACACCATACATCACCCAAGACTCCCTCTTATGATGTCCCATTCAGGGCTGAGTATGTCACTGTGAGTCCAGCTGAGTCCAGTGCTGCATCCCCAAACATCAATGCGCCGGCAAGAACCCAACATGAAACCCTCCAAGGCATGGAAAGTCCAGCCCAGTCAAGTGGTGTCTATAGAGCAGAGCTTGTGGCGGTGGACTCCCCATCATCGTCCCATTCTGAGGCACACGAGCTCCCGAATAAAACAGCAAAATCTCCAACAGCAATAAAGGCCACAGTGTCCGTTTCATCACCGGTGAGAGAGATAGCGTTAACTAGCCCAGCACCAATGCCAGAGGCCAAAACTCTGCCCACCCCACAGTGGACAGACAGCGCAGTATCAATACCTTCACTGACTCTTGGGGGTACACAACCTACTATTGCATCTGCTGCACCAGTAACTCCACCTGCCCAGATCTCACTGTCTTCTGCACTACCCACATATAAGACCTCAAACATCAACGAAACTGTCCTGGCCACTGACTCAACATTATCGTATGAGCCCAAAGTGTCTCCTGCTGCAACTTCTTTGGTGTCCTTGTTGGCTCCGATTCCCTATACCCCTTATCGTACACAGAGAGCAGACAGTATCACATTGAGGAGTTCTAGTGCAGCACTATTAAGTGAGATTCCATCAATCTTGTCTCGGGGAAGTCCAAGCCTGGAGGCTTCACTTAGTTCTGCTGCTGAAAAATCATTGGAAGCTAAATATCCACCCACTGGTAAATTTACCGAAAGAACTTTACCCATTCCCGTATCTGTGCACCCATTTACCGACAGTTCCCCAGAATATCTCCCAACTATTTCACAAGACACAGAGAATTTACATGGATTTATTCCCATTAAGTCAGAGAGCTCAGTTATGCCTGAGCCCAGTTCTACTCAAAGAGAAGTCCAATTATTAGGCTCAGTACCAGTATCCGCCTCCCTTCCTGTCTATAACTCCTCTACATCTAAACCTTGTTATGACCAAGCTGACATTCCAGAATCTTTACCTGTGAAAATCTTTTCTGATATCCGTACCGATAATCTGTCAATGTCCACATGCTCTGACCTCACCAAGAACTTGCAAGTAATTGAACCCAACAATAATCAAACTGAAGTACCATCTCCTGCAACACCATTGGATGCTCAGCTCAGCATTAGTAATGATCTGTTACCACATTCATCAGTAGTACCAATGCCCATACCCACCAAGAGTGTGAGTGAACTGCAACCACACAATGTCCAAGCTGACCTTTCACCAAGAGGATCTTTACCAGTGAGCTTGGCCCCTTGTACCAAGAGTCCTTCTGAATCACAAATCATTGATAAAGGTAGTCATATCACTTTACAGTCACATGTATCTCCATACCTTCCCACTGGAAGCTTGACTGAATCCCAATCGAATATAATACAAAGTAATTTTCCAATACAAAAGTCTTCATCTTCTTCAACCATTCCCACTGAGATACCAGATGAACTTATCCAAGCTGATATTTTTCTGCCCAAACCATTACCCATACCTCAATCCCTTCCCACTGAAGTTTATGCCGGACCACAATTGAATAATATTCAAGCTGATATTCCATTAGTAGAGCCTTCACGTGAATTTCCATCCATCACCACTGAAAGATCTTCTGGATCTCTACTAAATGTTGAAGCTGATATTTCTTTTACAGAGTCTTCATCTGAACCTCCATGCATTACCCTCAAAGGCTCTTCTGAATCTCAACTTAATGATACCCAAGGAGATTCTCCATTAGTAGAACCTCCACCTATATCTTCATCCATTTCTCATGAAAACTCAACCAAACCTCTAGTAGAGCCTTCACATGAACCTCCATCCATCACCACTGAAACATCCCCTGGACCAAAGCTAAATGCCCAAGCAAATACACTATTGATAGACTCTTCATCTGAATCTCCACCCATTACCACTGAAGGCTCTTCTGTACCAGAACTTAAGAGTATCCAGGCTAGTATTCCATTACCAGAACTCTTATCTGGATCATTCCTTGGTCCTGGTAAATTAACTGAACCTCAATTAATGAATATCCAAGCTGACTCTTTACCAGAACCTCCATCCCTTATAACTGAAGGCTGGTCAGGACCTCACCTAAATATTGTCACAGGAGACATTCCATTCATAGAGCCGCCATCTATATCTTCATCCCTTCTTAGAGAGACCTCTGGTCCTCAAATTAATGGTACACAAGCCGAGCCTTTGCCCAAACCTCCACCCATTACTGCTGAAGGATGGTCTGCACCTCAACTAAATATTGTCCCAGAAGACATTTCATTCATAGAACCTCCTCTTGTATCTTCATCCATTCTTAGAGAGGGTTCCTCTGGACTTCAAGTGAATGGTACACAAGCCAAGTCTTTACCAGAACCTTCATCCATTACTGCTGAAGGCTTGTTAGGACCTCACCTAAATATTGTCCTGGGAGACATTTCATTCACAGAACCTCCTCTTGTATCTTCATCCCTTCTTAGAGAGGATTCCTCTGGACCTCAACTGAATGGTACACAAGCTGAGGCTTTACCTGAACCTCCACCCATTACTGCTGAAGGATGGTCCGAACCTCAACTAAATGTTGTACCAGGAGACATTCCATTCATAGAGCCTCCATGGATATGTTCATCTCTTTTTACTGAAAGCTCTTCTGGACCTCAGTCAGCTAATACCCAAGCTGTGGCCTTACCAGACCCTCTACCCATTACTGCTGAAGGCCCTACTAAAGATCAACCAAACTTCCAAGCAGACTTTCCTCTTATAGAGCCTCTGTCGATATCCCCACCCTTGCTTACAGAGAACTCCGCTGGAGCTCAATCAAGTAATACACAAGCTGAGCCTTTACCAGAACCTCCATCCTTTACCACTGAAAGCTCCATTGGACCAAATAATACCCAAGCTGATGTTGCCTTGCTGGAATCACTCACATGTCTATCCCCTCCAACTAAGAGCTCTGCCGAATCACAGCTTAGTAATGATCAAGAAGGTATCCAAAAGACTTCCTTTATAGGCGCATCTCATGAGAGCTCAGGAGAACCACAAGTAAATAATATCCAAGGCTTACTTTTATTCCATTCCACAGAAAGCTCAACTGGACCTCAACCTGAGCACTTCCAACCTATTGCTCTGTCACTGGAGTCTTCTCCTGTATCACTAACACCTGAGAGCAGAAGCCTACCTGAGCCTTTTCCAAATAGACTCCTAGCTGGAACCTTTCTGACAGGATCTACATCTGCATCTTTATCATCACCAGCTGAAAGTGCCTCTGAATCTCAACCTAATGATATCCAAACTAACACGCAGTCAGAAGAGCTTTTACCTATACCTTTATCCTTAAACACAGACGGCTTCTCTACATCTCAACCCAGTGATAACCAAACTAACATGCAGTCAGAAGAGCTCTTAACTATACCTTCATGTTTAACCACAAACAGTTCCTTCGAGTCTCAACCCAATGATATCCAAACTGATATACAGTCAGCAGAGCTCTTACTTATGTCTTCATCCCTAGCCCCTGAGGATTCTTCTGAGTCTCAAACTAATGATATCCAAAGTGACACTTACTTAGCAGAGATATTACCTGTATCTTCGTTCCTACCCACTGAGCATTCTTCCCAATCTCTACCCAATAATATCCAGTCTGACATACAGAAAGTAGAGCTCTTGCCTGCAGCATCATCCATTCCTGCAGAAAGTCTTTCTGAGCTTAACCTGGATGATATCCATGTTGACATTTTATCCAGCCTTGTCACTCAATGGTCAACTGAATCTCAACTTGTGCAAGCAGATATTCCACTACTAGAATTGTCATTGACATCCTCTGTCATTCCCACCATGCATTCATCTGAATTACAATCCAATGGGAGCAAAAGTGATGGTGAACCACTAGAATCTACATCTGCATCTCTTGTTCCTTCACGTGAATTTCATGCCAATGATGATCAACGTTACAATGTAGATCAAGAATCTTTATCTGGTCCGATCCCTGTTCCAATCAATGGCTCCTCTGAACTTCAGCTCAATAATATGGAAGCCGACATTCTACAAGAGCCACTGCCTGCACCTCCAACAGAGGCTCGACGTGATGATACCCAGACTGACCTTTTACTGTTGGGGTCTTCATCTATAGAAGTGTCATCACACATTACTACTAATACTGGACCTCTACCACATCAAGCTCAGAAAGGGATTTCACTCATTGAGACTTCACCAGTGTCTTCATCCCCATCCATTGACTCCCTACCATCTAGCAGTATAGACATTGACACTCAGAGGATCTCATTTTCCACCAAAATGAGTGAAGAGCCTCCACCAATTACTACACAAACAGAGGTGCCACTAACAGAGCCATCGTCAGCTTATACCTCCCTTCCTGAAAGCACATTATACTACAGTGGCAAACCCAATGAGGATCTAGCTGATAAGATATGTCCTCTACCCATTCCCTTTCTAGAGGACGCTTTCCCAGATCAGTGTTTCCCATCCCCCCTTACCTCTGATAACTCACAAGAATTTCCCTTAGCAAGCCCCTCGCCGCCATGTGAAACTGTATTTGCTGAAAAAGTCCTGGTTGAAGACCCTCACCCAGGTAGCCCACCAGTTAATGGAAATTTTATTGCACTTGAGTCAGTGCCAACAATCAACCGTGGGGAACATGAGGAGTCCATATGCAGTGATTTATTTACAGTGGAGAACATACCTGGGCATGGCGAGCTGTCCTCCTATACCATTCCTGTAGCTGAAGAACCAGCATCTGCCCCCAATCTAGTACCCGACCATGATCTACTTCTCAACAAGCAGCTCAACAGCAACTCTTCTGAAGCTTTGCTTTGATCTATGAGCTGCACTTACATGGACATTGCGTATAACTGAGGTAAGTAGCCATATGGTCATTGGCTTGTAGGGTTAGGTACATCTTAGCTTCAGATATTTGCTCCTGAGGAACCTCACTCTGTAATGTATCTCTTATATATCCCTATATATGCTGCTCCTCTAACCATGTTACATTCTCTGAACATCTGTCCTCTCCTAGGTCATAAAGCTACCCCTATATTCAGCCCCACAGTGTAGGCATTGTGTCCTCACAATGCTCTTCAGATTAATAACTGTAATGGATCAGTCATACATGTTTTATCTTTTATAATTATGTTAGGGACGGAATATGTGGAATGTATCTAACCTGAGGTTTTACATCTATAGATTTCTGGTCTGGTGAAAATGTCCAGCATGGGATTCACCGCCAAGTATTGTCTCATCAGGGTGATGCTATCTTTGCCACCCATGAAGAAGAAGATGGGGTGCCTATTAAAGTCTCCTATAAAAGGAGGAGATGCCTCTATACTGTCAACATGAAAGCAACATTCATGAAAATACCTTTAGTCATTGAGCACCCATCGATTAGGGAGATGCCTCCACTTATTGAGCACCCATCAGAAGACAACGCAGATAACTCGGCACCTTTTAGCAGATTATTGAGCACCCATCAGTCAGAAGATGCCTCCTGTCATTGAGCTTTTATAACAGAGAAGACAACTCCAGTTAGTCAGAACCTAGCATTTAAGTAGATGTCTTTAGTTATTTATCACCTTTTAGTAAAAAATTGTTTGGTCATTAACATAGAAGCCACCTCCATAAATGAGCTATTGAGTATCAATCAACAGGACATCACCAGTCATTGAGCAGCCATCAATCAGAAGGCAACTCCAGTTATTGAGCACCTCAAATAGACTGCTTCAGTCATTTAGTACCCATTAATTTGAAGACACCTTCAGTCTTGAGCAGCCATCAATCAGAAGAAGCACCCATAAGACAGGACATCTTTAGTCATTGGGGTCACTGGACCCATCAGTCAAGAAGATGCCTCCAGTCCGTGAACACCCTTCCATTGGAAGATGCTTCCAATTAGCATCATCAGTCAGGAGACGCCTTTGGTGTTTTGCAGGCCATCAATCCAAAGATGCCTCCAGTCAGCACCCTCCAGTCTCTGAGGATCCTTCAGTCAAGAAGACCCCTCCAGTCGCTGAGGATCCATCAGTCAAGAAGACGCCTCCAGTTGCTGAGGTTCCATCAGTCAAGAAGACGCCTCCAGTTGCTGAGGATCCATCAGTCAATAAGACGCCTCCAGTTGCTGAGGTTCCATCAGTCAAGAAGACGCCTCCAGTTGCTGAGGATCCATCAGTCAAGAAGACGCCTCCAGTTGCTGAGGTTCCATCAGTCAAGAAGACGCCTCCAGTTGCTGAGGTTCCATCAGTCAAGAAGACGCCTCCAGTTGCTGAGGTTCCATCAATCAAGAAGACGCCTCCAGTTGCTGAGGATCCATCAGTCAAGAAGACGCCTCCAGTTGCTGAGGTTCCATCAGTCAAGAAGACAAGCAGCAGAGTCCTCTTGTCTCATATTGTAGAATCGAGAGCCTGATCCACGGTCTGCTTATTTTTTTTGTAAAATAACACACAATTACTTCACATTATTTTACACCTGTCTCCTGTACCGTTAAATCATCTTGTATTGAACCCTCATTTTGTTCTATGTAATGTCTTATCACATGGCTTGAGGAGCTGGCACCATCATGTGGTCACATAATGAAGACATGGCATCATCACACTGTCATATGATGAGATGGCACCATCATGTGGTCACATAATAAAGAGATGGCACCATCACACTGTCATATGATGAGATGGCACCATCATGTGGTCATATAATAAAGAGATGGCACCATCACACTCTCATATGATGAGATGGCACCATCATGTGGTCATATAATAAAGAGATGGCACCATCACACTCTCATATGATGAGATGGCACCATCATGTGGTCATATAATAAAGAGATGGCACCATCACACTGTCATATGATGAGATGGCACCATCATGTGGTCATATAATAAAGAGATGGCACCATCACACTCTCATATGATGAGATGGCACCATCATGTGGTCATATAATAAAGAGATGGCACCATCACACTGTCATACGATGAGATGGCACCATCATGTGGTCATATAATAAAGAGATGGCACCATGACATTGTTATATGAGGAGGGGATGGCACCCCCCTCATGGTCACAAAAAGTGGATGGCACCATCACATGAGGACATGGCACCATGACATATGGTGTGGCTGGTTCACACTGAGCTATGTGGATGTTTCGAGGATTAGTTCTCAGGAGCCCCACATTCTATGTCACGTTTATATATATAACCTGTCACTAAATGTATAATATAATGGTAGAGATGAATAAACACAGTATGGTATCACTCGGAGTGTTCTGTGTAACCCTATACACCTCCCAGACACCCAGCACTACCGTAACATATATAACCAAAGTCATAAAGACATATGGGGCAACATAGGTTACAATGATCTAAGTCATCACCTGGTACTGCTGTGACCAGTTCCTGGGGTGAATATTCCAGATTCACAGCTGTTACAGTAAAGAACCAGATCCTTGGGAGACTACACCACAGATTTACAGGTCTTACAGTAAAGTACCAGCTCCAGAGGTGACAACTCCACAGATTCACAGCTCTTACAGTAAAGAAAACGCTCCTGGGGTGACTACTCTACAGGCTCAAAGCTGTTCTAGTAAAGAACCAGATCCTTGAGGGGGGGAGATACTTTACAGATTTACAGCTCTTACAGTAAAGAACCAGCTTCTGGGTGACTAGTCCACAGACTCATGCCTGGCTACGTAACTGAGGGGAGGGGATATCATTACACTGGGGGCACCGAGCTCATCTCCAGTGCATAGATCGGGTCGGTGCTAATGAAGAATACTGGCACCAACATTGTAAACTAGGCTGTATCCCAGTTTTTCAGGCGGGCGTCACCAGGCGGTATCCACCCTCCATTCATATGAACCTGAACTTCAGCCAGTTCGCTTTTCTCTACTGGTGACCATTAGGAGTAGGAATCATGGGTAGGGGACCGATTATCAGCATGGTGTTTTGCTAGAAACGCTCCTGCAGCCCATAATCAGCCCATGTAAAAGTTAGAACGATCAGCTGAGGATGGAGAAAACGCCTGATCCTCGGCTGAGAGTGTCTTTACACATGTTTCAAAATTTCTCATCCTCGGCCGCCATCTTTCCTGTGTAAACAGGGGATGTGAAGCCCGACAGCATGGATATACATATAGGATCGTACATATTTACATATAGAATATACATACATCTGTGCTGTAAGTTTCCAGATCACACAGCAGTACATACTTACCTAGTGCGCTGCTGCTGAGATCTTACATCCTCCTCTCCGGCTCCCCCATCCAGCCACCGCATCTTAAGGCCACTGTCTCCTCCAGAATGCTTGATAGCCGGAGGAGGCGGGGCCTAAAGACACAACGACTGAATGGGAGCGTCAGACAAGAGGATGCCGGATCATAGCAGAAGTGCACTAGGTAAGTATTTACTGCTGTGTGATGTGGAAGCTGACAGCTCGGATATATGTATATATGTGCTGTCAGTTTCAATGGTTGCACGAATGACGCATGGATCGTTTGTGCAGCCTCGCAGCTCAATTTCTCCTGCTGTGTAAAGGCACTGCAAACGAGTGCCAATCTCGCTGATCGGTGCTCATTTCTGGCGGCCCATGGGTGAGAAATTGCCACTTGTAAAAGCACCCTAAGCTTACTGGTCTATAATTGACCTTGAAAAGGAGCTGATAAGCATCACCAGGCATCACCACATTTGCCTTGCATCAGTCCCCTTGTGCTATACCAGTCACCAAAGAAGCTCAGCTCTCTAAGAATTCTGGGGTATAAACTGAACTAAGCTCTCTAAGAATTCTGGGGTGTAAACTGAACTAAGCTCTCTAAGAATTCTGGGGTGTAAACTGAATTAAAGGTGCTGTCTGGCATATACTAAGAATGTATGATGCTGCAAGGGACACAACAGTGCAGTATACTTACCTGGCCTGCTCCGTTCCCATGCCACCTGCTGTCTGTTACTGTCATCTTTTTGACAACTTTCACTGTTGTGCCGTTCCCACAGGAAATAACCGTTCAGCACAGACAGCACTATACTGTGCTATGCACTATGCTGAGTGCCTGTTTCCTGTGGGAACGACACATCAGCGGAAGTGGTCAAAAAGACGAGAGCAGCAGAGAGCGGGCGGCCTGGGTACCAGCAGCTGTGGCAGAGCGAGCCAGGTAAGTATGCTGCACTTTTATGTCCCTCGCAGCATCATTAATTTTTAGTTCATGCCAGACAAACCCCTTTAAGCTCTCTAAAAGCTCTGGGGTGTAAACTAAACTAAGTTTTCTAAGAACTCTGGGGTGCAAGCTATAAGGGCACATCACAAGATCTAACAGGGCATCACTTTTTGTTAGGTCAACTATAAACTTACCCATAATGTTTTTCTCCATTTTGAAGACCCCCGATATATATATCAGGGTAGGTGAATCACCCATTATCACAGACATGTGACCGCCATCAGCCATTCCCTTCATAGTGCACCCACAAACAGATATTAGCAGTTATGCGCCTGTTCAGTATAATTCCGGGGATGCCGGATATCATGTGACCAATATCCGCGCTGATGTCCAGGACCGGACTCTAGGAGTCATGAAGAATAACCTGTGGAAGACTGTGAGGTCTCCAGTGAGGGCAAGGAGGCATCAGACATGACTATGGCCTGATCATATCCAGAACAGGGCATGCTGGGGCATCATGGTGCCCATAGGGGGCAGGTCTGAAGGCCATAGGCCACAAATGTACTGGAGTCTCGGCAATAACCATTTATTGACATATAATAATATTCTGTTAGTAGATATTTGGTTAGGCTGTTATCATCATAAAGCTTCCACCGAGCCAGGACCAGAGAAGCTGGTACCAACACCAAGACGGGTCCGGTGACCGCAAGGGCAGCACCCAGAGGTGATGCATGGGAGGAGCTGACTCAGATCTCCCTCCTGTCACCCTGCAGTGGGAGGAGCTGACTCTGTGCCTCAGACCTCCCTCCGGTGACCCTGCAGTGGGAGGAGGTGACTGTGCCTCAGACCTCCCTCCTGTCACCCTGCAGTGGGAGGAGCTGACTCTGTGCCTCAGACCTCCCTCCGGTGACCCTGCAGTGGGAGGAGCTGACTCTGTGCCCCATACCTCCCTCCGGTGACCCTGCAGTGGGAGGAGCTGACTCTGTGCCCCATACCTCCCTCCGGTGACCCTGCAGTGGGAGGAGCTGACTCTGTGCCCCATACCTCCCTCCGGTGACCCTGCAGTGGGAGGAGCTGACTCTGTGCCCCATACCTCCCTCCGGTGACCCTGCAGTGGGAGGAGCTGACTCTGTGCCCCATACCTCCCTCCGGTGACCCTGCAGTGGGAGGAGCTGACTCTGTGCCCCATACCTCCCTCCGGTGACCCTGCAGTGGGAGGAGCTGACTCTGTGCCCCATACCTCCCTCCGGTGACCCTGCAGTGGGAGGAGCTGACTCTGTGCCCCATACCTCCCTCCGGTGACCCTGCAGTGGGAGGAGCTGACTCTGTGCCCCATACCTCCCTCCGGTGACCCTGCAGTGGGAGGAGCTGACTCTGTGCCCCATACCTCCCTCCGGTGACCCTGCAGTGGGAGGAGCTGACTCTGTGCCCCATACCTCCCTCCGGTGACCCTGCAGTGGGAGGAGCTGAATCTGTGCCCCATACCTCCCTTCGGTGACCCTGCAGTGGGAGGAGCTGACTCTGTTCCCCATACCTCCCTCCGGTGACCCTGCAGTGGGAGGAGCTGACTCTGTTCCCCATACCTCCCTCCGGTGACCCTGCAGTGGGAGGAGCTGACTCTGTTCCCCATACCTCCCTCCGGTGACCCTGCAGTGGGAGGAGCTGACTCTGTTCCCCATACCTCCCTCCGGTGACCCTGCAGTGGGAGGAGCTGACTCTGTTCCCCATATCTCCCTCCGGTGACCCTGCAGTGGGAGGAGCTGACTCTGTGCCCCCTACAGTGCAGTAAAGAATTTGTAAACATCCTGTATATAAATAATTGCCATTCTTTAGTGCATGCAGTCTGTCCTGTTATTTGTAGGTTCCGGCACAGCAGATCTGCGGTTTTCCTGCCGCGGGACAATGTATGAGAAGCGGAGGACCCCGTTCATATGTTTTCTATCTCTATATTGCACCTGCTCTGGTGACGGCTGCCATGTTCAGAAGGCTCAGCACCTGCTTCCCTCTTGTTCTTCGTGTCTCCTATGTTGGAGGGATCCCACCATGTCTCCCATACATTATCATTGTCTGTGATTGGGGGCAGTGTCGCTGAGAGTCGCCAAGGACGGACCCCGTGTTAATCTCAATCAAGCTTATTACATGTCACAAGCAATAAAATACCGGCCTCAACCAAGGAGGAGGGGTAGCTCCAATGCACCTCCAGAGAACGAGTCCGCAGCATACTCTGGCCGCCATGCAGTCACCAGGCATGGCCGCCTCTGGCCTTGTCTCCTGCTGCTGTGGGACTTGTTAGAGGACAGCTCACACTTGGCTTTGGAGCCAGTTCCTGGGGTCCAGTCTGGTTTTCAGGCTTTTTATATTCTTGCGGGTGGGACGCCCTCTCTCAGAGTCCGGGGTGCTGCTGCCACTGCTGCTGCTGTTTCTTGCCTCTGGTCGAGGACTTTCAGATGATCCATGACCAGATGGACCCTCAGCAATCTTCAGGCCGCGGCTCTTCAGTGATGTTAGTTTGGCATCTAAGGAAAGTGTTCGGGGTCTGGGCTTGGAAGTTTGGGCTGGAGGACTGTCACATTCAGAGGAAGAAGAACAAGAAGGATGCCCAGGGGGAGGGCTGTGGAAGAAAGACGTCCATGGTGGTGGATCAAGACCCCTCTGGAGCTCAAACTCCTTCATTCTCTGGGATAGAAGGTCGGGGATGGGGCCAAGGCCCTCAATAGCTGTAGGAGCAGAAAGACAATGTCAGTAACGTTCCCGAGACCTACACAACCTATAGACTTCCCTGATGGACACGACAGTATGACCACTAGATATCGATATCACTAAAGACCCTACAACTGGAGTCTTGGGAGATCTGACTTCTCTACAGTTCATCATCAATGGTAAAAGGTGGACCAGGAAGGGAACAGCAGTGAGATGAAGGGTGAAGTTTCCTCTGCCCATCTGACTACGACAACGGGATGAGACATCTAGGGCCTTCTCCTATCAGCTGACCCACTACACCCATAGTTTTCCCAGCGCATTGGCCCCTTTGATGATGTCTGTGAGGGGGCCACACGCACAGGGGGCCGCATCTTACAAACCTTTCTGTGTAATAGGTGCACAGCAGTGATCGGATTTCAGCAGACACTGCATTATCCTGCAGCAGCAGCCCCTCAGGACTGGGGGCAGCAGACAGAGCTGAGCAGAAGGAAGGGCATGGACCATGCAGAAGGAGAAGAGCGGGGGCAGAGGAAGGAAGGGGGCGCCATGCAATGCATGCAGACACAGGAGAGAGAAAAAGAGAGTGTTATTATGAATGTAAGAGACAGACAGGTGTAAGGTTAGTAGTCGTGATAGAGGACACAACATGTGATCATCATTCACACCAGAGAAGAGAGCGCGTAAATCATTATTATATAAGGAAGAAGGGACAACAACCCATCAACTACATCACCCATTATTCTCCTAACTTATCATACTACTCATCATCATACTGCTCCTCAGCTCCCATACTTCTTATCCTACTCCTCAACTCCTTCTCACTGTACTGCTCCTTACCCACCTGACTTCTCATCATACTGCTCCTCCTCTTCATCAACTACATCATCAATTATTCTCCTAAGTTACCAGACTACTCATCATCATACTGCTCCTCCTCTCCCTTACTCCTCATCCTACTCATCTCCCTTAGGGTCCTATTACACGGAGCGATTTTTAACAATTAACGATTAACGATAAATTATTGCAAACAAGATTGTTTATCCTTAACCTGAAATCGTTCACCATATTACACAGAACGATAATCGTTAGTTACTATGATCGTTTATCCCATCTGATCCCAGCAAAACAATGAACAATGCGCAATTACACTGAACAATTAGTGAAAAAACCCAGAACTTGAGCGAACGAATGTGGAACTACAGCAAATGATTAGCGAATGATTAACGATAATTTTAGGTTCAAATCTAAATCAACGATCAAAGACATACAAACGATTTTTCAATCGTTGCCTGCAATTACACACGATTATTGTTTAAATACGAACGATATAACGATTTTTCGAACGATAATCGTCCTGTGTAATAGGGCCCTTACTTCTCCTCCTCCTCGTCTCCCTTACTTCTCATTCTCTTCCTCTTCCTTTCCCTTACTTCACTGTACTGCTCCTCATCTCTTTACTTCTCATCCTCTTCCTTATCTCCCTTACTTCTCATCGTCCTTATCTCCCTTACTTCTTTTCCTTCTCTTCCTCATCTCCCTTACTACTCATCCTCCTCCTCTTCTTCCTTTCCCTTACTTCACATCATACTGCTCCTCATCTCTTACTTCTCCTCCTCCTCCTCCTCCTCCCACTCATCTCCCTTACTTCACATCATACTGCTCCTCATCTCTTACTTCTCCTCCTCCTCCTCCTCCTCATCTTCCTTACTTCTCATCCTCCTCCTCCTCATCTTCCTTACTTCTCATCCTCCTCCTCTTCCTTTCCCTTACTTCACATCATACTGCTCCTCATCTCTTACTTCTCCTCCTCCTCCTCATCTTCCTTACTTCTCATCCTCCTCCTCCTCATCTCCCTTACTTCTCATCCTCCTCCTCCTCCTCATCTCCCTTACTTCTCATTCTCCTCCTCTTCCTTTCCGTTACTTCACATCATACTGCTCCTCATCTCTTCTCATGATACTGCCCCTCATCTTTCTTACTTCTCATCCTCCTCATCTTTCTTACTTCTCATCCTCCTCCTCATCATCTCCCTTACTTCTCATCCTCCTCCTCTTCCTTTTCCTTACTTCTCACCCTCCTCATCTCCCTTACTTCTCATTCTCCTCCTCTTCCTTTCCCTTACTTCTCACCCTCCTCATCTCCCTTACTTCTCATCCTCCTCCTCTTCCTTTCCCTTACTTCACATCATACTGCTCCTCATCTCTTACTTCTCATCCTCCTCCTGCTCATCTCCCTTACTTCTCCTCCTCTCCCTTTCCCTTACTTCACATCCTCCTCATCTCCCTTACTTCTCATTCTCCTCCTCTTCCTTTCCCTTACTTCACATCATACTGCTCCTCCTCTCTTACTTCTCATCCTCCTCCTGCTTATCTCCCTTACTTCTCATCCTCCTCCTGTTCATCTCCCTTACTTCTCATCCTCCTCCTGCTCATCTCCCTTACTTCTCATCCTCCTCCTGCTCATCTTCCTTACTTCTCATCCTCCTCCTCTTCCTTTCCCTTACTTCACATCATACTGCTCCTCATCTCTTACTTCTCATCCTCCTCCTGCTCATCTCCCTTACTTCTCCTCCTCTCCCTTTCCCTTACTTCACATCCTCCTCCTCTTCCTTTCCCTTACTTCACATCATACTGCTCCTCATCTTTTACTTCTGACGATACTGCTCCTCATCTTCCTTACTTCTCACTGTGCTGTTCCTCTCCTCCTTATCCTCCCCATCACTCTTATGATTCTGCCATTCTCCTCCTTATCACTGTTCCCCTTCTCATTTTATCAATTATTTTTATCATCCTCATCATCCTTCTCCAACAAACCAATCCCCTCCACCCAATACCTAAGTTCCTATCATCCTCCTCATCACACGCTTATCCAAATTTCTCCTCCTCCTCCTCCTCCCCGTTAACCTTCTTATCAAGACAACCGTCCTCCTCATGACTCCCATCACTTTCATCCTTCATCCATTCTCAGCATGACGATAACTTTTCTCATCCAGATGTCCCGTCACCCATCTTCTCCGAGCATTCGCTTTCTATTAGCCCCACCATTACCCTCCAAGCTCACCTCCAAGTCATATCACATTTGCCCTGTACCCTAATTCTGCCCCCCTTAGAGTTACTTACCCATTTCATGATAGAGGGAGCCTTGCTTGGCGAGGGCGGCCGTGGGTCTCTTGGGTGGGGGGGTTTCTATTTTCATCAAGTCATCACAGCATTGCTTCCACTGACCTGCAGGTAACACAATGAGGAAGACATGACGGCGGCCATTGTATCGCAGTCAGAGAGAAGGTGCAGGTGACAATGCGGAGGACATGACGGCGGCCATTGTATCGCAGTCAGAGGGAAGGTGCGGGTGACACAATGAGGAAGACATGACGGCGGCCATTGTATCGCAGTCAGAGAGAAGGTGCAGGTGACACAATGAGGAGGACATGACGGCAGCCATTGTATCGCAGTCAGAGAGAAGGTGCAGGTGACACAATGAGGAGGACATGACGGCGGCCATTGTATCGCAGTCAGAGAGAAGGTGCAGGTGACACAATGCGGAGGACATGACGGCGGCCATTGTATCGCAGTCAGAGAGAAGGTGCAGGTGACACAATGAGGAGGACATGACGGCGGCCATTGTATCGCAGTCAGAGAGAAGGTGCAGGTGACACAATGAGGAGGACATGACGGCGGCCATTGTATCGCAGTCAGAGAGAAGGTGCAGGTGACACAATGAGGAGGACATGACGGCGGCCATTGTATCGCAGTCAGAGAGAAGGTGCAGGTGACACAATGAGGAGGACATGACGGCGGCCATTGTATCGCAGTCAGAGAGAGTGCAGGTGACACAATGAGGAGGACATGACGGCGGCCATTGTATCGCAGTCAGAGAGAAGGTGCAGGTGACACAATGCGGAAGACATGACGGCGGCCATTGTATCGCAGTCAGAGAGAAGGTGCAGGTGACACAATGAGGAGGACATGACGGCGGCCATTGTATCGCAGTCAGAACGAAGGTGCAGGTGACACAATGAGGAGGACATGACGGCGGCCATTGTATCGCAGTCAGAGAGAGTGCAGGTGACACAATGAGGAGGACATGACGGCGGCCATTGTATCGCAGTCAGAGAAGGTGCAGGTGACACAATGAGGAGGACATGACGGCGGCCATTGTATCGCAGTCAGAGAGAAGGTGCAGGTAACACAATGAGGAAGACATGACGGCGGCCATTGTATCGCAGTCAGAGAGAAGGTGCAAGTGACACAATGCGGAGGACATGACGGCGGCCATTGTATCGCAGTCAGAGGGAAGGTGCAGGTGACACAATGAGGAGGACATGACGGCGGCCATTGTATCGCAGTCAGAAAGGAGGTGCAGGTCACAGACAAGGGGTGAAGGGGTAGATGGGAGGAGGATGAGAAGGAAAGATATTCATACATACTCATGTCATAGAAGTGCTGCCAGAAGGCCTCCATCCAGCGGCGCAGGTCATCTCGGGTCTCGGCTTTGGCTGTGTGAGTCACCTCCTCACAGCCGTAGCGGTTAGTAATGGACAAGGTGTGGACCTGACTCTGACCCTCACGATCTGAACACCGGATCCTGGTCTCCTGGGGATGAGTGCGGGATACATGAATACGTCCCAGTGACCCCACATTATACAGATACCACAGGGTTATACATATAATGTAATCCAGACCCCCCCCCATATAATATAACACGTATAATCCAGACACTTCCTCCATATAATACAGATATCCCCTATACACCATCACACATGCAGATATTCCCCTGTATACCATCACACATCACACAATAATGATATACTTACCTTATTAACAAACACAGTGAGTTGGGGTTCGGTTTCGGAGCCCGGGTGACATTGTCCTCTGTAGCAGAGCAGGCGGCATCCACGTAACACACAGAACATCCGCTGCCAGCTCTTCTGCCCCCGGGCCTGCAATAGTCCCCTGTTATATACAGTCCTCATGTCCTCCAGCCACGGAGCACACTATTATATAGCACAGTACCTGGATGTGAAGAACTCCCGACATCATGTCCTGGTTCATACAATCCGGCTGAGCGGTGAGACGGCAGCACACGCTTCCATATAACGGCAGCCAACAGGAGCTGTCATCTGTAAGGACAAGAGGCTGTACTCAACCATGACACTACATATTACCATACATACATATCCCTATACATATATTCCTAAACATATCACCATACATACATATCCCTGTACATATCATCATCATACATATATATCCCTATATATATCCCCATACATACATACATATCACCATACATTTATATCACCATACATTTATATCCCTATACATATTACCATACATACATATCCCTATACATATCCCCATAGATACATATCCCTATAAATATCCCCCATTTATACATATCATCATACATACATACATATCCCTATACATATCACCATGCATACATATCCCTATACACATCACCATACATACAGGTCATTACATATCATCATACATACATACATATCCCTATACATATCACCATGCATACATATCCCTATACACATCACCATACATACAGGTCATTACATATCATCATACATACATACATATCCCTATACATATCACCATGCATACATATCCCTATACACATCACCATACATACAGGTCTACACCTATCCCTATACATACAGGTCTATACATATCACCATGCATACAGGTCTATATGTATACATAGAGGTCTATATCCATACTCAGAGTTTTGTCTCAATAGGGGATGAATGTTCCTACCAAAACCAAGAACGTTGTTACAGACATAAGATAGTAATTATATAGATGTATCTGGATATTAAGTATCAAGTGGAGCTGCAAGATTTCCGGCAAGAAGACTCTTCTGATCCTCCAGACCTTTTCTTACTAAAGGGTCCCGCAATGGGGTCTCCCATATGCCTCATCTGTTTCCCATTCCCCCACCTTGCAGTGATACTACTTATACAAATCGCTGATGATCCATCCTAGTAGGGACAATTCTCAAGGTTCTCCAATTTAGAAAAAAAAAAAATCCCCACATATTCACTTTGAAATTGTCAACTTTTTAGCACCCCATACCCCGAAACGTAAATCACTACCAGGATTCAGCTGGCCATACCCGCTAACTCTGTGTAGGTATATGATGGCCTCCTGACCCTCCCTAACAGTAAATAAAGGAGAATTGGCCGCGTCGAATATCTTTTGCCAATTCTTTTGTTCTTTGGAAGATTAGCCTTTTGGGTATCTGGAGGGATGGCTGTCAGCCAAATGGGCGGTGGGCCGACAGCTATCAGGCCAGACAGGCAGAGTCTTGGAGAAATTAACCTGTCCTTACTTCACAATATGAAAGCTATACAGCTAAAACAAGTGGCCTATGGGCAGACCCCATTGCGGGACCTCTAGAGAGGAAAGGGGGGGGGCCTTTTTATTCATTTTCTTACCAGAGCTGCTGATAGTGAGGTCGTGAGTCCTGAAGCCATCCTGCACATGTGCTAGGGTCAGCTTGGTATGGGCTAACAACTGAAATTTAGGCCCCCTGAAAGAATATAGAACATGCAATATAACATGGTTATTGTGACTGGACAGAGGAGAATAATATACTTATAATGTTACATATAATAACTCCAGGAGGCAGGGCCGGGGCACACAGCAAACCCCGCACCCGGCAGTACTCACGGGAAGCTGGGAGGTGGCAGCAAGATGGGGCTTCCTACTCCGTTATTACAGGCCCCATCAATGGCAGCTCGTAATCTGCGCCCAGAAGACCTCCCCAGTGAACTGCTGAGTCTGGTGGATAATCTCCGCGGTGTTCCAGAGAGTGAGAAGTCTTCATCCATGGCACAACTGTAGAGCTGCAGACTGAGCTCGAACCCTGGGTCTACGTCGGAGCTGGAGAGGACATAACAGGTTGGTGGACAATGACCGGTGAAGGAGAGGACGAGCCCCCCACGTCATCATACACAGCAATACTCACAAGACTATAGCATTCTCAAAGCAGATGTCGGTGGAGGTTCGATCTACAAAGACCATCTCAGTGTCGTAAACCTCTCCCCGAATCTGCAGAGCGCAGAACACTGCACAGCGGTGAAGCTCTGCAATACAAGGGTGGAAACGAGCAAGAGTCACATGATCAGATGATCTTGTCTATGTGATGTATCGTGGAGACTTGGAGATCTCGAGTGTGTATCTTGTGTCCATGTACTGACCATGTAGTGAGTGTGGGTTTGTGCAGATACACTATAAACTATGCAGTGTAATAGATTAGTGTTATTTTGCGTGCAGCCCCACCCCCTATATATAACTAGACAGAACTTTTCTGGATGAAAAGATGGTGGAGTCCATCTCTCCCACACATCACCCCAGGGACCATCATCCATTAGAACTATAGTCACTTGGGATGATCACCCACTGAGACTACAGTCACCCAGGACCATCCACCATGAACACTACAGTGAGCAGGGAACACCCCCTATAGAGACCACACACTACATACAGTCAATGGGGACATCCATCCACAGGGCCTACAGTCATCCAGGACCACAATCCATGAAGACTACCGTCACCCAGGACCACAATCCATGAAGACTACTGTCACCAAGAACCACCACCCATAAAGACTACAGTCACCCAGGACCACCACCCATAAAGACTACAGTCACTCGGGACCACAATCCATGAACACTACCGTCACCAAGAACCACCACCAATGAAGACTACCGTCACCAAGAACCACCACCCATAAAGACTACAGTCACCCGGGACCATCACCCATAAAGACTACAGTCACCCAGGACCAACACCCATAAAGACTACAATCACCCAGGACCATCACCCATAAAGACTACAGTCACCCAGGACCACAATCCATGAAGACTACTGTCACCAAGAACCACCACCCATAAAGACTACAGTCACCCAGGACCACCACCCATAAAGACTACAGTCACCCAGGACCACCATCCATAAAGACTACAGTCACCCATGACCACAATCCATGAAGACTATCATCACCCAGGACCACAATCCATGAAGAATACCGTCAACAAGAACCACCACCCATAAAGACTACAGTCACCCAGGACCACCACCCATAAAGACTACAGTCACCCAGGACCACCACCCTTAAAGACTACAGTCACCCGGGACCACAATCCATGAAGACTACCGTTACCAAGAACCACCACCAATGAAGACTACCGTCACCAAGAACCACCACCCATAAAGACTACAGTCACCCGGGACCATCACCCATAAAGACTACAGTCACCCGGGACCAACACCCATAAAGACTACAATCACCCAGGACCATCACCCATAAAGACTACAGTCACCCAGGACCACCACCCATAAAGACTACAGTCACCCAGGACCACCACCCATAAAGACTACAGTCACCCAGGACCACCACCCATAAAGACTACAGTCACCCAGGACCACCACCCATAAAGACTACCGTCACCCAGGACCACCACCCATAAAGACTACAGTCACCCAGGACCACCACCCATAAAGACTACCGTCACCCAGGACCACCATCCATAAAGACTACAGTCACCCAGGACCATCACCCATAAAGACTACCGTCACCCAGGACCACCACCCATAAAGACTACAGTCACCCAGGACCACCACCCATAAAGACTACAGTCACCCGGGACCACCACCCATAAAGACTACAGTCACCCAGGACCAACACCCATAAAGACTACAGTCACCCAGGACCAACACCCACAGCTACTACTCACCACCTTTATTCTTAAAATATTCACTGTCTTTCCACATCAAAGGGATCCGCAAATCTGAGGAAAAGAAGACAAGATGGTGGATGATAAACATACAGACTAGAGACATCATAGTAGAGTCCCCAGCTTATCCACATTCCCTCAGACATACACATACCTGTACTCCTGTATTACCTCAGACCCCCCCCACACACACACTCATATATATTACCTCAGACACCCCCACTCATATATATTACCTCAGAGACCCCCCCTCATATATATTACCTCAGACACCCCCCACTCATATATATTACCTCAGACACCCCCCACTCATATATATTACCTCAGACACCCCCACTCATATATATATATATATATATATATATATATATATATATATATATATATATATATATATTACCTCAGAGACCCTTCACTCATATATATCATCTCAGAGACCCCCTCCTCATATATATTACCTTAGAGACCCCCCCACTCATATATATATTACCTTAGAGACCCCCCCACTCATATATACTACTTCAGACACCCCCTACTCATATATATATTGTGGCATGGTGGGGCTGTAGGAGGCAGTTCTGGGCCTCTGGAGTGATAATTGGAGATCAGGTGGAGCTCCTGTTCCAGATACTGCACTCCAGTCCAAGAGCTAATGAGGCTCTGAAACCACCTGGTGGATCTATTAGGGACTCCAGAGCTTCCCAGGTGATGGCTCCCAGGTGATGGCTCCCAGGTGAGGGCTCCCAGGTGAGGGCTCCCAGGTGAGGGCTCCCAGGTGAGGGCTCCCAGGTGAGGGCCCCCAGGTGAGGGCTCCCAGGTGAGGGCCCCCAGGTGAGGGCCCCCAGGTGAGGGCCCCCAGGTGAGGGCCCCCAGGTGATGGCCCCCAGGTGAGGGCTCCCAGGTGAGGGCTCCCAGGTGAGGGCGCCCAGGTGAGGGCTCCCAGGTGAGGGCCCCCAGGTGATGGCCCCCAGGTGATGGCCCTCAGGTGATGGCTCCCAGGTGATGGCCCCCAGGTGATGGCCCCCAGGTGATGGCCCCCAGGTGATGGCTCCCAGGTGAGGGCTCCCAGGTGAGGGCTCCCAGGTGAGGGCTCCCAGGTGAGGGCTCCCAGGTGATGGCCCCCAGGGTGGGAGAACAGGCAGCGCTAGGCCTGTGGGAGCTGCAGACAAGTCTGGGTGAGACCAGTGGAGCTGGTGATATTGAGCATTAGGCTCAGGAAGTCAGCTAGGGAAGCTGTAATGTGTTAGTCAGTGGCTAGACGGCCCAGGTTTTATTTTATTGGCAGTGTTGCCTATGTCTTGTGTTATTTGAACGGATAAATAAAGCTGACTGAGGTCAGTATACAGCGTACAGCTCTGACTGGACTACAATTTGTGATGTGCCGACCGTCTCAGGCCCAGGAGATGGCGATCCCAGCAAGTGAGTAACCCCCAGATTGTCACATATGGTGGAGGATGCTGCGGGCAAGAAAATGGCACATGAAGTTTGTGGCTGAATTTTAAGGGCCAGAAGCCTTATAAGAGGTTGTGTCTCTGTGGAGAGAGACATACAGAGACTGTGTCGCTGTAGAGAGAGACATACAGAGACTGTGTCGCTGTGGAGAGAGACATACAGAGACTGTGCTGCTGTGGAGAGAGACATACAGAGCCTGTGTCCCTGTGGAAAGAGACATACAGAGGCTGTGCTGCTGTGGAGAGAGACATACAGAGACTGTGCTGCTGTGGAGAGAGACATACAGAGGCTGTGCTGCTGTGGAGAGAGACATACAGAGGCTGTGCTGCTGTGGAGAGAGACATACAGAGACTGTGCTGCTGTGGAGAGAGACATACAGAGACTGTGCTGCTATGGAGAGAGACATACAGAGACTGTTGTCTGGATAAGGCCAGTATTGCTTATGTTTGGAGCTGGTGTTTCTGCTGCATAAAGAATATAGTGGCCATGGGTCTAGCAGAGGACGATGTCAGACGTATATGGGACATACAGCGCCGTGAGGACAAGGCCAAACAGATGGGTGATAACTCTGCGCAGTTTGAAGCAGAGCGGGAGGCTGTTGAGGCCCAACTGCAAAGGACATTGGATAAGCGAGCGTCTGTACACAGTGCATGTGCTGCTACACAGAGCTGGTGTCCAAATACCCACACTGCACTGCAGGAGGTGCCCAACCAGAAAGCGTCTGTACACAGTGCATGTGCTGCTACACAGAGCTGGTGTCCAAATACCCACACTGCACTGCAGGAGGTGCCCAACCAGAAAGCGTCTGTACACAGTGCATGTGCTGCTACACAGAGCTGGTGTCCAAATACCCACACTGCACTGCAGGAGGTGCCCAACCAGAAAGCGTCTGTACACAGTGCATGTACTGCTACACAGAGCTGGTGTCCAAATACCCACACTGCACTGCAGGGGGCGGCTAACCAGAAAGCACAGGGGTCCAAGCCCAGAGGTTGCTGTACCAAGGTCCCAGGTGCATCCTGGTCTGATTCCCCAGATATAAAGCGTGAGGGTGCCGTCCCTAAAGCCAACCAGCCAGAGCCAGGCTGGAGATGTATGAGAATGGACTGTTGTGTAATTGGATGTGCTTTTGCCAAGTGCCCAAGTGTTAAAAAGTCACTTCTGCAGAGGCGCCATGATGATGTTGCTAGGAGCAACCAACCCCAACAGCAAGCGGCAGTCACTGAGCAGAGGGAGCCATGTTGGAGGTGCATGGGAGCGGGTGTCTGTGCATCTTATTGTCCTCTGGTCAGGAGATGATGGGAGCCGGGGTCTGTGCATCTTATTGTCCTCTGGTCAGGAGATGATGGGAGCCGGGGTCTGTGCATCTTATTGTTCTCTGGTCAGGAGATGATGGGAGCCGGGGTCTGTGCATCTTATTGTCCTCTGGTCAGGAGATGATGGGAGCCGGGGTCTGTGCATCTTATTGTTCTCTGGTCAGGAGATGATGGGAGCGGGTGTCTGTGCATCTTATTGTTCTCTGGTCAGGAGATGATGGGAGCGGGGGTCTGTGCATCTTATTGTCCTCTGGTCAGGAGATGATGGGAGCGGGGGTCTGTGCATCTTATTGTCCTCTGGTCAGGAGATGATGGGAGCCGGGGACTGTGCATCTTATTGTCCTCTGGTCAGGAGATGATGGGAGCGGGTGTCTGTGCATCTTATTGTCCTCTGGTCAGGAGATGATGGGAGCGGGGGTCTGTGCATCTTATTGTCCTCTGGTCAGGAGATGATGGGAGCGGGGGTCTGTGCATCTTATTGTCCTCTGGTCAGGAGATGATGGGAGCGGGGGTCTGTGCAGCTTATTGTCCTCTGGTCAGGAGATGATGGGAGCGGGGGTCTGTGCATCTTATTGTCCTCTGGTCAGGAGATGATGGGAGCGGGGGTCTGTGCATCTTATTGTTCTCTGGTCAGGAGATGATGGGAGCGGGTGTCTGTGCATCTTATTGTCCTCTGGTCAGGAGATGATGGGAGCCGGGGTCTGTGCATCTTATTGTCCTCTGGTCAGGAGATGATGGGAGCGGGGGTCTGTGCATCTTATTGTCCTCTGGTCAGGAGATGATGGGAGCGGGGGTCTGTGCATCTTATTGTCCTCTGGGCAGGAGATGATGGGAGCGGGGGTCTGTGCATCTTATTGTCCTCTGGTCAGGAGATGATGGGAGCGGGGGTCTGTGCATCTTATTGTCCTCTGGGCAGGAGATGATGGGAGCGGGGGTCTGTGCATCTTATTGTCCTCTGGGCAGGAGATGATGGGAGCGGGGGTCTGTGCATCTTATTGTCCTCTGGGCAGGAGATGATGGGAGCGGGGGTCTGTGCATCTTATTGTCCTCTGGTCAGGAGATGATGGGAGCGGGGGTCTGTGCATCTTATTGTCCTCTGGGCAGGAGATGATGGGAGCGGGGGTCTGTGCATCTTATTGTCCTCTGGTCAGGAGATGATGGGAGCGGGGGTCTGTGCATCTTATTGTCCTCTGGGCAGGAGATGATGGGAGCGGGGGTCTGTGCATCTTATTGTCCTCTGGTCAGGAGATCAGAGAAACTCAAACCAAAAACCTGTGAATTGCTGGTGGGTGGCATCCCACTGCTGGTTGACCTGGATTGTCGCCAGGAGGTGTCCAGGGTCCATCCGGATATTATACTGTTTGTGAAGAGTCGCCCACAGCCGTATGGTAAGACTATTCTAATTGACTATAAAACTTGTTATGGGACAGTAAATCATGTGCTGGAGGTCTGTGCGGAGCTTCAGGTGGAGTTCATACTGGGCAGAGACTTTCCTTATTTCTGGCAGTTGTGGGAGGGAGAGTGCCCTGTAAATTGTGCCGTACAACTGCCTAAGGGGGAGGAGCCAGGAGAACCATATACAAAAGTCCCAGAGTTACCAGTGGGCGGAGCCTCACTGTCTTACTGTGTGAACTGTGACCAAAATAAGTCCAAATGTTCAGCAATGCTACCAAGTGAGGAGAAGAATCCTGTGGCTGACAAGACCATCCTGATACCTGATGAGGTTATTGCACAGTCTGAACATGGACTTGAAAAGTCAGATGAACTTAATGATAATGTATTGCATGCAATGTGTATTGAAAATGTCCCCCGCAGTTATGTGATAGTAGTAATGTCCCCGCAGTTATGTGATAGTAGTAATGTCCCCCCCGCAGTTATGTGATAGTAGTAATGTCCCCCCGCAGTTATGTGATAGTAGTAATGTCCCCGCAGTTATGTGATAGTAGTAATGTCCCCGCAGTTATGGGATAGTAGTAATGTCCCCGCAGTTATGGGATAGTAGTAATGTCCCCCCAGTTATGTGATAGTAGTAATGTCCCCGCAGTTATGTGATAGTAGTAATGTCCCAGCAGTTATGTGATAGCAGTAATGTCCCCAGCAGTTATGTGATAGCAGTAATGTCCCCGCAGTTATGTGATAGTAGTAATGTCCCCCCGCAGTTATGTGATAGTAGTAATGTCACCCAGCAGTTATGTGATAGTAGTAATGTCCCCGCAGTTATGTGATAGTAGTAATGTCCCCGCAGTTATGTGATAGTAGTAATGTCCCCGCAGTTATGTGATAGTAGTAATGTCCCCGCAGTTATGTGATAGCAGTAATGTCCCAGCAGTTATGTGATAGCAGTAATGTCCCCGCAGTTATGTGATAGCAGTAATGTCCCCGCAGCAGTTATGTGATAGTAGTAATGTCCCCGCAGTTATGTGATAGCAGTAATGTCCCCGCAGTTATGTGATAGCAGTAATGTCCCCGCAGTTATGTGATAGCAGTAATGTCCCCGCAGTTATGTGATAGTAGTAATGTCCCCGCAGTTATGTGATAGTAGTAATGTCCCCGCAGTTATGTGATAGTAGTAATGTCCCCGCAGTTATGTGATAGTAGTAATGTCCCCCGCAGTTATGTGATAGTAGTAATGTCCCCCGCAGTTATGTGATAGTAGTAATGTCCCCCCGCAGTTATGTGATAGCAGTAATGTCCCCGCAGTTATGTGATAGTAGTAATGTCCCCCCGCAGTTATGTGATAGTAGTAATGTCCCCCCGCAGTTATGTGATAGTAGTGGGTAGTGAAATACAGAAGCCTGCACCGCTCCAAAATGTGCACTGTCTAGATGGGAACCAAGGATAGGTTCTGAAGCCAGACAATAATTGTGAATGTGGCTGCTGGAAGGGGGTGCACACTACCGAGGCAAGGTATACTGGAGTGGAAGGAAAGAAATACGTAGTGGCACTCACCCTTTGTCATTCAGCTAAGCGGCTTTATTACAGTTCACATGTTGCGGGGAGGGAAAGGGCTCAGGTGTGTTCGCGTCCTGGGACGGCCGTTTCGGGGATACGCCCCCTTTGTCGACCAGGTGATGACGTCAGGATGCCAAGGAGGGTGTTATATACAAAATACAATGTGATAGTAGAAATGTCCCAGCAGTTATGTGATAGTAGTAATGTCACCCAAGAGTTATGTGATAGTAGTAATGTCCCCCCGCAGTTATGTGATAGTAGTAATGTCCCCCCGCAGTTATGTGATAGTAGTAATGTCCCCGCAGTTATGTGATAGCAGTAATGTCCCCCGCAGTTATGTGATAGTAGTAATGTCCCCGCAGTTATGTGATAGTAGTAATGTCCCCGCAGTTATGTGATAGTAGTAATGTCCCCGCAGTTATGTGATAGTAGTAATGTTCCCCAGCAGTTATGTGATAGTAGTAATGTCCCCGCAGTTATGTGATAGTAGTAATGTCCCCGCAGTTATGTGATAGTAGTAATGTCCCAGCAGTTATGTGATAGCAGTAATGTCCCCCGCAGTTATGTGATAGTAGTAATGTCCCAGCAGTTATGTGATAGCAGTAATGTCCCCCAGCAGTTATGTGATAGCAGTAATGTCCCCCGCAGTTATGTGATAGTAGTAATGTCCCCCCGCAGTTATGTGATAGTAGTAATGTCCCCGCAGTTATGTGATAGTAGTAATGTCACCCAAGAGTTATGTGATAGTAGTAATGTCCCCGCAGTTATGTGATAGTAGTAATGTCCCCCCGCAGTTATGTGATAGTAGTAATGTCCCCGCAGTTATGTGATAGTAGTAATGTCACCCAGCAGTTATGTGATAGTAGTAATGTCCCCCCGCAGTTATGTGATAGTAGTAATGTCCCCCCGCAGTTATGTGATAGTAGTAATGTCCCCGCAGTTATGTGATAGCAGTAATGTCCCCCAGCAGTTATGTGATAGCAGTAATGTCCCCGCAGTTATGTGATAGTAGTAATGTCCCCGCAGTTATGTGATAGTAGTAATGTCCCAGCAGTTATGTGATAGTAGTAATGTCCCAGCAGTTATGTGATAGTAGTAATGTCCCCGCAGTTATGTGATAGTAGTAATGTCCCCCGCAGTTATGTGATAGTAGTAATGTCCCAGCAGTTATGTGATAGCAGTAATGTCCCCCGCAGTTATGTGATAGTAGTAATGTCCCAGCAGTTATGTGATAGCAGTAATGTCCCCCAGCAGTTATGTGATAGCAGTAATGTCCCCGCAGTTATGTGATAGTAGTAATGTCCCCGCAGTTATGTGATAGTAGTAATGTCCCCCCGCAGTTATGTGATAGTAGTAATGTCCCCCCGCAGTTATGTGATAGTAGTAATGTCCCCGCAGTTATGTGATAGTAGTAATGTCCCCGCAGTTATGTGATAGTAGTAATGTCCCCCAGCAGTTATGTGATAGTAGTAATGTCCCCCGCAGTTATGTGATAGTAGTAATGTCCCCCCGCAGTTATGTGATAGTAGTAATGTCCCCGCAGTTATGTGATAGTAGTAATGTCCCCCAGCAGTTATGTGATAGTAGTAATGTCCCCCGCAGTTATGTGATAGTAGTAATGTTCCCCGCAGTTATGTGATAGTAGTAATGTCCCCCCGCAGTTATGTGATAGTAGTAATGTCCCCCCGCAGTTATGTGATAGTAGTAATGTCCCCAGCAGTTATGTGATAGTAGTAATGTCCCCAGCAGTTATGTGATAGTAGTAATGTCCCAGCAGTTATGTGATAGTAGTAATGTCCCAGCAGTTATGTGATAGCAGTAATGTCCCCGCAGTTATGTGATAGTAGTAATGTCCCCGCAGATATGTGATAGCAGTAATGTCCCCGCAGTTATGTGATAGTAGTAATGTCCCCGCAGTTATGTGATAGTAGTAATGTCCCCGCAGTTATGTGATAGTAGTAATGTCCCCCCGCAGTTATGTGATAGTAGTAATGTCCCCGCAGTTATGTGATAGTAGTAATGTCCCCCGCAGTTATGTGATAGTAGTAATGTCCCCCGCAGTTATGTGATAGCAGTAATGTCCCCGCAGTTATGTGATAGCAGTAATGTCCCCGCAGTTATGTGATAGTAGTAATGTCCCCGCAGTTATGTGATAGCAGTAATGTCCCCGCAGTTATGTGATAGTAGTAATGTTCCCCCCGAGTTATGTGATAGTAGTATGTCCCCCAGCAGTTATGTGATAGTAGTAAGTGTCCCGCAGTTATGTGATAGTAGTAATGTCCCAGCAGTTATGTGATAGTAGTAATGTCCCCGCAGTATTGTGATAGTAGTCATGTCCCCGCAGTTATGTGATAGTCAGTAATGTCCCAGCAGTTATGTGATAGTAGTAATGTCCCAGCAGTTATGTGATAGCAGTAATGTCCCCGAAGTTATGTGATAGCAGTAATGTCCCCGCAGTTATGTGATAGTAGTAATGTCCCCGCAGTTATGTGATAGTAGTAATGTCCCGCAGTTATGTGATAGTAGTAATGTCCCCCGCAGTTATGTGATAGTAGTAATGTCCCCCGCAGTTATGTGATAGTAGTAATGTCCCCCCGCAGTTATGTGATAGTAGTAATGTCCCCGCAGTTATGTGATAGTAGTAATGTCCCCGCAGTTATGTGATAGCAGTAATGTCCCCGCAGTTATGTGATAGTAGTAATGTCCCCCCGCAGTTATGTGATAGTAGTAATGTCCCCGCAGTTATGTGATAGCAGTAATGTCCCCCGCAGTTATGTGATAGTAGTAATGTCCCCGCAGTTATGTGATAGTAGTAATGTCCCCCGCAGTTATGTGATAGTAGTAATGTCCCCGCAGTTATGTGATAGTAGTAATGTCCCCGCAGTTATGTGATAGTAGTAATGTCCCCCCCGCAGTTATGTGATAGTAGTAATGTCCCCGCAGTTATGTGATAGTAGTAATGTCCCCCGCAGGTTATGTGATAGTAGTAATGTCCCCCCGCAGTTATGTGATAGTAGTAATGTCCCCCGCAGTTATGTGATAGTAGTGGGTAGTGAAATACAGAAGCCTGCACCGCTCCAAAATGTGCACTGTCTAGATGGGAACCAAGGATAGGTTCTGAAGCCAGACAATAATTGTGAATGTGGCTGCTGGAAGGGGGTGCACACTACCGAGGCAAGGTATACTGGAGTGGAAGGAAAGAAATACGTAGTGGCACTCACCCTTTGTCATTCAGCTAAGCGGCTTTATTACAGTTCACATGTTGCGGGGAGGGAAAGGGCTCAGGTGTGTTCGCGTCCTGGGACGGCCGTTTCGGGGATACGCCCCCTTTGTCGACCAGGTGATGACGTCAGGATGCCAAGGAGGGTGTTATATACAAAATACAATGTGATAGTAGAAATGTCCCAGCAGTTATGTGATAGTAGTAATGTCACCCAAGAGTTATGTGATAGTAGTAATGTCCCCGCAGTTATGTGATAGCAGTAATGTCCCCCCGCAGTTATGTGATAGTAGTAATGTCCCCGCAGTTATGTGATAGTAGTAATGTCCCCCCGCAGTTATGTGATAGTAGTAATGTCCCCCCGCAGTTATGTGATAGTAGTAATGTCCCCCGCAGTTATGTGATAGTAGTAATGTCCCAGCAGTTATGTGATAGTAGTAATGTCCCCCGCAGTTATGTGATAGTAGTAATGTCCCCCGCAGTTATGTGATAGTAGTAATGTCCCCAGCAGTTATGTGATAGTAGTAATGTCCCCCGCAGTTATGTGATAGTAGTAATGTCCCCCGCAGTTATGTGATAGTAGTAATGTCACCCAGCAGTTATGTGATAGTAGTAATGTCCCCCGCAGTTATGTGATAGTAGTAATGTCCCCGCAGTTATGTGATAGTAGTAATGTCCCCGCAGTTATGTGATAGTAGTAATGTCCCAGCAGTTATGTGATAGCAGTAATGTCCCCCGCAGTTATGTGATAGCAGTAATGTCCCCGCAGTTATGTGATAGTAGTAATGTCCCCGCAGTTATGTGATAGTAGTAATGTCCCAGCAGTTATGTGATAGTAGTAATGCCCCCCCGCAGTTATGTGATAGCAGTAATGTCCCCAGCAGTTATGTGATAGTAGTAATGTCCCCCGCAGTTATGTGATAGTAGTAATGTCCCCCCGCAGTTATGTGATAGTAGTAATGTCCCCGCAGTTATGTGATAGTAGTAATGTCCCCCGCAGTTATGTGATAGTAGTAATGTCCCCAGCAGTTATGTGATAGCAGTAATGTCCCCGCAGTTATGTGATAGTAGTAATGTCCCCCCGCAGTTATGTGATAGTAGTAATGTCCCCCGCAGTTATGTGATAGTAGTAATGTCCCCGCAGTTATGTGATAGTAGTAATGTCCCCGCAGTTATGTGATAGTAGTAATGTCCCCCCGCAGTTATGTGATAGTAGTAATGTCCCCGCAGTTATGTGATAGCAGTAATGTCCCCGCAGTTATGTGATAGTAGTAATGTCCCCAGCAGTTATGTGATAGTAGTAATGTCCCAGCAGTTATGTGATAGCAGTAATGTCCCCAGCAGTTATGTGATAGTAGTAATGTCCCCGCAGTTATGTGATAGTAGTAATGTCCCAGCAGTTATGTGATAGTAGTAATGTCCCCCGCAGTTATGTGATAGTAGTAATGTCCCCCCCGCAGTTATGTGATAGTAGTAATGTCCCCCGCAGTTATGTGATAGTAGTAATGTCCCCGCAGTTATGTGATAGTAGTAATGTCCCAGCAGTTATGTGATAGCAGTAATGTCCCCCGCAGTTATGTGATAGTAGTAATGTCCCCCCGCAGTTATGTGATAGTAGTAATGTCCCCCCGCAGTTATGTGATAGTAGTAATGTCCCCGCAGTTATGTGATAGTAGTAATGTCCCCGCAGTTATGTGATAGTAGTAATGTCCCCCCGCAGTTATGTGATAGTAGTAATGTCCCCCGCAGTTATGTGATAGCAGTAATGTCCCCGCAGTTATGTGATAGTAGTAATGTCCCCAGCAGTTATGTGATAGTAGTAATGTCCCAGCAGTTATGTGATAGCAGTAATGTCCCCCAGCAGTTATGTGATAGCAGTAATGTCCCCGCAGTTATGTGATAGTAGTAATGTCCCCGCAGTTATGTGATAGTAGTAATGTCCCCGCAGTTATGTGATAGTAGTAATGTCCCCGCAGTTATGTGATAGTAGTAATGTCCCCGCAGTTATGTGATAGTAGTAATGTCACCCCGCAGTTATGTGATAGTAGTAATGTCCCCGCAGTTATGTGATAGTAGTAATGTCCCCCCGCAGTTATGTGATAGCAGTAATGTCCCCCCGCAGTTATGTGATAGTAGTAATGTCCCAGCAGTTATGTGATAGTAGTAATGTCCCAGCAGTTATGTGATAGCAGTAATGTCCCCCCGCAGTTATGTGATAGTAGTAATGTCCCCCCGCAGTTATGTGATAGTAGTAATGTCCCCGCAGTTATGTGATAGTAGTAATGTCCCCCGCAGTTATGTGATAGCAGTAATGTCCCCCCGCAGTTATGTGATAGTAGTAATGTCCCCCCGCAGTTATGTGATAGTAGTAATGTCCCCGCAGTTATGTGATAGTAGTAATGTCCCCGCAGTTATGTGATAGTAGTAATGTCCCCGCAGTTATGTGATAGTAGTAATGTCCCCGCAGTTATGTGATAGCAGTAATGTCCCCCGCAGTTATGTGATAGCAGTAATGTCCCCCGCAGTTATGTGATAGTAGTAATGTCCCCGCAGTTATGTGATAGTAGTAATGTCCCCAGCAGTTATGTGATAGTAGTAATGTCCCCGCAGTTATGTGATAGTAGTAATGTCCCCGCAGTTATGTGATAGTAGTAATGTCCCCGCAGTTATGTGATAGCAGTAATGTCCCCGCAGTTATGTGATAGCAGTAATGTCCCCGCAGTTATGTGATAGTAGTAATGTCCCCCCGCAGTTATGTGATAGTAGTAATGTCCCCGCAGTTATGTGATAGTAGTAATGTCCCAGCAGTTATGTGATAGTAGTAATGTCCCCCCGCAGTTATGTGATAGTAGTAATGTCCCCGCATTTATGTGATAGTAGTAATGTCCCCGCAGTTATGTGATAGTAGTAATGTCCCAGCAGTTATGTGATAGTAGTAATGTCCCAGCAGTTATGTGATAGCAGTAATGTCCCCGCAGTTATGTGATAGTAGTAATGTCCCCGCAGTTATGTGATAGTAGTAATGTCCCAGCAGTTATGTGATAGTAGTAATGTCCCCGCAGTTATGTGATAGTAGTAATGTCCCCGCAGTTATGTGATAGTAGTAATGTCCCCCCGCAGTTATGTGATAGTAGTAATGTCCCCGCAGTTATGTGATAGTAGTAATGTCCCCCGCAGTTATGTGATAGTAGTAATGTCCCCCGCAGTTATGTGATAGTAGTAATGTCCCCCCCGCAGTTATGTGATAGTAGTAATGTCCCCGCAGTTATGTGATAGTAGTAATGTCCCCCGCAGTTATGTGATAGTAGTAATGTCCCCCCGCAGTTATGTGATAGTAGTAATGTCCCCCCGCAGTTATGTGATAGTAGTGGGTAGTGAAATACAGAAGCCTGCACCGCTCCAAAATGTGCACTGTCTAGATGGGAACCAAGGATAGGTTCTGAAGCCAGACAATAATTGTGAATGTGGCTGCTGGAAGGGGGTGCACAGTACCGAGGCAAGGTATACTGGAGTGGAAGGAAAGAAATACGTAGTGGCACTCACCCTTTGTCATTCAGCTAAGCGGCTTTATTACAGTTCACATGTTGCGGGGAGGGAAAGGGCTCAGGTGTGTTCGCGTCCTGGGACGGCCGTTTCGGGGATACGCCCCCTTTGTCGACCAGGTGATGACGTCAGGATGCCAAGGAGGGTGTTATATACAAAATACAATGTGATAGTAGAAATGTCCCCCAGCAGTTATGTGATAGTAGTAATGTCACCCAAGAGTTATGTGATAGCAGTAATGTCCCCGCAGTTATGTGATAGTAGTAATGTCCCCAGCAGTTATGTGATAGTAGTAATGTCACCCAGCAGTTGTGATAGTAGTAATGTCCCCCCGCAGTTATGTGATAGTAGTAATGTCCCCCCCGCAGTTATGTGATAGTAGTAATGTCCCCGCAGTTATGTGATAGTAGTAATGTCCCCGCAGTTATGTGATAGTAGTAATGTCCCCGCAGTTATGTGATAGTAGTAATGTCCCCCCGCAGTTATGTGATAGTAGTAATGTCCCCGCAGTTATGTGATAGCAGTAATGTCTCCGCAGTTATGTGATAGTAGTAATGTCCCAGCAGTTATGTGATAGTAGTAATGTCCCCCGCAGTTATGTGATAGTAGTAATGTCACCCAGCAGTTATGTGATAGTAGTAATGTCCCCGCAGTTATGTGATAGTAGTAATGTCCCCGCAGTTATGTGATAGTAGTAATGTCCCCCCGCAGTTATGTGATAGTAGTAATGTCCCCGCAGTTATGTGATAGTAGTAATGTCCCCGCAGTTATGTGATAGCAGTAATGTCCCCGCAGTTATGTGATAGTAGTAATGTCCCCGCAGTTATGTGATAGTAGTAATGTCCCAGCAGTTATGTGATAGTAGTAATGTCCCCCAGCAGTTATGTGATAGTAGTAATGTCCCCCCGCAGTTATGTGATAGTAGTAATGTCCCCGCAGCAGTTATGTGATAGTAGTAATGTCCCCCCAGCAGTTATGTGATAGTAGTAATGTCCCCGCAGTTATGTGATAGTAGTAATGTCCCCCCAGCAGTTATGTGATAGTAGTAATGTCCCAGCAGTTATGTGATAGTAGTAATGTCCCCGCAGTTATGTGATAGTAGTAATGTCCCCCCAGCAGTTATGTGATAGTAGTAATGTCCCCCGCAGTTATGTGATAGTAGTAATGTCCCCGCAGTTATGTGATAGCAGTAATGTCCCCGCAGTTATGTGATAGTAGTAATGTCCCTGCAGTTATGTGATAGCAGTAATGTCCCCCAGCAGTTATGTGATAGTAGTAATGTCCCAGCAGTTATGTGATAGTAGTAATGTCCCCGCAGTTATGTGATAGTAGTAATGTCCCCCAGCAGTTATGTGATAGTAGTAATGTCCCCGCGCAGTTATGTGATAGTAGTAATGTCCCCCCGCAGTTATGTGATAGTAGTAATGACCCCGCAGTTATGTGATAGCAGTAATGTCCCCGCAGTTATGTGATAGCAGTAATGTCCCCCCCGCAGTTATGTGATAGTAGTAATGTCCCCCCCCAGTTATGTGATAGTAGTAATGTCCCCGCAGTTATGTGATAGTAGTAATGTCCCCCCGCAGTTATGTGATAGTAGTAATGTCCCCCCGCAGTTATGTGATAGTAGTAATGTCCCCGCAGTTATGTGATAGCAGTAATGTCCCCCCCGCAGTTATGTGATAGCAGTAATGTCCCCCCCGCAGTTATGTGATAGTAGTAATGTCCCCCCGCAGTTATGTGATAGTAGTAATGTCCCAGCAGTTATGTGATAGTAGTAATGTCCCCCGCAGTTATGTGATAGTAGTAATGTCCCCGCAGTTATGTGATAGTAGTAATGTCCCCGCAGTTATGTGATAGTAGTAATGTCCCCCCGCAGTTATGTGATAGCAGTAATGTCCCCCCCGCAGTTATGTGATAGTAGTAATGTCCCCCGCAGTTATGTGATAGTAGTAATGTCCCCCCGCAGTTATGTGATAGTAGTAATGTCCCCGCAGTTATGTGATAGTAGTAATGTCCCCGCAGTTATGTGATAGTAGTAATGTCCCCGCAGTTATGTGATAGCAGTAATGTCCCCAGCAGTTATGTGATAGTAGTAATGTCCCCGCAGTTATGTGATAGTAGTAATGTCCCCCCCGCAGTTATGTGATAGTAGTAATGTCCCCCCGCAGTTATGTGATAGTAGTAATGTCCCCGCAGTTATGTGATAGTAGTAATGTCCCCCCGCAGTTATGTGATAGTAGTAATGTCCCCGCAGTTATGGGATAGTAGTAATGTTCCCCAGCAGTTATGTGATAGTAGTAATGTCCCCGCAGTTATGGGATAGTAGTAATGTCCCCGCAGTTATGGGATAGTAGTAATGTCCCCGCAGTTATGTGATAGTAGTAATGTCCCCGCAGTTATGGGATAGTAGTAATGTTCCCCAGCAGTTATGTGATAGTAGTAATGTCCCCGCAGTTATGTGATAGTAGTAATGTCCCCGCAGTTATGTGATAGTAGTAATGTCCCAGCAGTTATGGGATAGTAGTAATGTCCCCGCAGTTATGTGATAGCAGTAATGTCCCCGCAGTTATGTGATAGTAGTAATGTCCCCGCAGTTATGTGATAGTAGTAATGTCCCCCCGCAGTTATGTGATAGTAGTAATGTCCCCCCGCAGTTATGTGATAGTAGTAATGTCCCCGCAGTTATGTGATAGTAGTAATGTCCCCGCAGTTATGTGATAGTAGTAATGTCCCCGCAGTTATGGGATAGTAGTAATGTTCCCCAGCAGTTATGTGATAGTAGTAATGTCCCAGGACTGTGTGCCTGCTGAGAATAAGGACTGTGTGTCTGCTGAGAATAAGGACTGTGTGCCTGCTGAGAATAAGGACTGTGTGCCTGCTGAGAATAAGGACTGTGTGCCTGCTGAGAATAAGGACTGTGTGCCTGCTGAGAATAAGGACTGTGTGCCTGCTGAGAATAAGGACTGTGTGTCTGCTGAGAATAAGGACTGTGTGCCTGCTCAGAATAAGGACTGTGTGCCTGCTGAGAATAAGGACTGTGTGCCTGCTCAGAATAAGGACTGTGTGCCTGCTGAGAATAAGGACTGTGTGCCTGCTCAGAATAAGGACTGTGTGCCTGCTCAGAATAAGGACTGTGTGCCTGCTGAGAATGAGGACTGTGTGCCTGCTGAGAATGAGGACTGTGTGCCTGCTCAGAATAAGGACTGTGTGCCTGCTGAGAATGAGGACTGTGTGCCTGCTCAGAATAAGGACTGTGTGCCTGCTGAGAATGAGGACTGTGTGTCTGCTGAGAATAAGGACTGTGTGCCTGCTGAGAATAAGGACTGTGTGCCTGCTGAGAATAAGGACTGTGTGCCTGCTGAGAATAAGGACTGTGTGCCTGCTGAGAATGAGGACTGTGTGTCTGCTGAGAATAAGGATTGTCGGTCCGCTGAGAATAAGGACTGTGTGCCTGCTCAGAATAAGGACTGTGTGCCTGCTGAGAATGAGGACTGTGTGTCTGCTGAGAATAAGGACTGTGTGCCCGCTGAGAATAAGGACTGTGTGCATGCTGAGAATAAGGACTGTGTGCCCGCTGAGAATGAGGACTGTGCGCCTGCTGAGAATGAGGACTGTGTGCCTGCTGAGAATAAGGACTGTGTGCCCGCTGAGAATAAGGACTGTGTGCATGCTGAGAATAAGGACTGTGCGCCTGCTGAGAATGAGGACTGTGCGCCTGCTGAGAATGAGGACTGTGTGCCTGCTGAGAATAAGGACTGTGTGCCTGCTGAGAATGAGGACTGTGTGTCTGCTGAGAATAAGGATTGTCGGTCCGCTGAGAATAAGGATTGTCGGTCCGCTGAGAATAAGGACTGTGTGCCTGCTGAGAATGAGGACTGTGTGCATGATAAGACTGGTTCTCAGTACAGCCGTCCAATGTATGTCTCCCCTAATGGACGTCGGCATGAAAGAAATGAACGGCAAAGTGAGAAAGTGGACCATGGTGGTCCTGTGTTAAGGAAAATGTGGGGGAAACACAAATCTCATGAAAAGTGTGGGTTGTGTCCCCAGGAAAAGAAGATAAGGCATGAATGGTGTCACATGTTACCCCAATGTAGGACCTTTGACCCAGGAGGGGGTGTTAATAAAGTGACAAGTCCTACGGCCTTTGTCAGGGGGGGAGGATATGTGGCATGGTGGGGCTGTAGGAGGCAGGTCTGGGCCTCTGGAGTGGGAATTGGAGATCAGGTGGAGCTCCTGTTCCAGATACTCCACTCCAGTCCTAGAGCTAATGAGGCTCTGAAACCACCTGGTGGATCTATTAGAGACTCCAGAGCTTCCCAGGTGATGGCCCCCAGGTGATGGCCCCAGGTGAGGGCTCCCAGGTGATGGCCCCCAGGTGATGGCCCCCAGGTGAGGGCTCCCAGGTGATGGCCCCCAGGTGAGGGCCCCCAGGTGAGGGCTCCCAGGTGAGGGCTCCCAGGTGAGGGCTCCTAGGTGAGGGCTCCCAGGTGATGGCTCCCAGGGTGGGAGAACAGGCAGCGCTAGGCCTGTGGGAGCTGCAGACAAGTCTGGGTGAGACCAGTGTACCTGGTCAAGTGGAGCATTAGGCTCAGAAAGTCAGCTAGGGAAGCTGTAATGTGTTTGTCAGTGGCTAGACGGCCCAGGTTTTATTTTATTGGCAGTGTTGCCTATGTCTTGTGTTATTTGAACGGATAAATAAAGCGACTGAGGTCAGTATAAAGCGTACAGCACTGACTGGACTGCAATTTGTGATGTGCCAACCGTCTCAGGCCCAGGAGATGGCGATCCCAGCAAGTGAGTAACCCCCAGATTGTCACAATATATATATATATATATATATATATATATATATATATATATTACCTCAGACAACCCCCACTCATATATATATATATCCTTAGACACCCCCCACTCATATATATATATTACCTCAGAGACCCCCCCACTCATATATATTACCTCAGAGACCCCCCACTCATATATATTATCTCAGACCCCCCCACTCATATATATTACCTCAGACACCCCCCCCCTCATATATATTATCTCAGACCCCCCCACTCATATATATTACCTCAGACACCCCCCACTCATCACAGAGCACCCACGCACATCCCCTCACATACACGTCCTCTACCTGAGATGGAGAGTTTTCCTTTGCAAGGGAGCCGATCATCCACACATCCCCCATCTGACGGCCTGAAAGACATAAAGAGCAGAGGATGATGGATGGCCGATGTCAGATATAATACTGGGGTACTGGGGTAAAACACATCATCCCCCCCCCCCCACTGTATATACATTACAGGATATCCTATATAATACTGGGGTACAGGGGTGACACAGGTCATGTGACGTGGCGGCCATCATACCTGCGTGCGCTGTGCTGTAGGACCTGCTCCTCCTTGCGGTGCTGCAGCTCGGACATGTAGGTCATGATGCGGCTATTACACACCAGCAGACTTTTTGCGGCCTCCAACGCCTGCTCTTTCTGAGTACAGGCTCCCAGCAGCTTCACCGCTCCCTCACGTATCCGCACCTCATGGTCTATACGCTTCTGGATGTCTGTGTCCTGCAAGAGATACACACCTGGCATCAGGAAGAGATATACACCTGGCATCAGACAGAGACATACACCTGGCATCATATAGAGATATATGAAGTGTCCCACCACGGGTGTTGCTATTGGTTACACCCTTCGTAAAAGCCTGTACTTATTGTGAGTCAGTGGTGATGAAAGTAGTGATAAAGTTTTGCCACTAGATGTCGTTGTTACAGACGTATGCACACAGATGCTGCACGGCTGAAGTATGTAAAGGGTTATTGTTTATTTCTATGTCACATGGATCTGTGAACCTATGGGAATGTCTTCTTCTTCTATCCTATCATATCTCACTTTACTTCTTCTACTGCACTCTTCACCCACTCACAGCGCACCCTTAGATACGCTGAGGAAGGAAGTCACACGGGTAGAGGAAGTGTATGAGCCTTTCGTGTTGGACGTTTGTAGGGGAAGGACGCAAGCTAGAAAGCTCTCTACAGTGGTCCTCTTGGGCCCTGGCCCTCTGCCAGGCCCCCTACCTTGAAAGTCAGACCTAGGCAGATCTTGGTATGATTAGGAAGCTAGACAAGATGCAGTTAACAGTTTCTCCTCAGCTTAAGCTACACAACACTATGCAGTGTTAAACTCTTACATGAGAGGACAAGTCAGAGATCCCCCTATCCATGCCGTGGACTAGGAGAGTCACAGTGCAGGACAGTCTCCACAAAAGCCAAAGAAGCTAGGAACTGATCCGGATAGAGCAAAGTTGCTAAGAGCCTAGGAACTCTATCTCGCAGCGCGGTTGTCAGCAGGAAACCCTCAGCAATCCGCTCCTTCCAGGTAACAAGGTCTGGGGCCTTGTGTCACCCACTAGGACAGGTCCCCCGACACTGGTAGGGCATTAGGTGGTGCAAAGACCCAAAGGTCAAAACATGGGCACAAGTACTCTCTTCTTCTAAGTTTTCTTCTACCTCATCCTCCAACATCCCGGCAGAGCACAGTACTACTTGGTCTCTTAGTAGGAAAGGACACCGGCACTACGAGGCTCAGCAGACCAGGAATTGATTCACCTCCACAGGCATTTCGGTGTAGTTGGTGCTCAGCTTATGATATCAGTCCATCTTATAAACAAAGAAGATTCTTAGCGGCACTCACCATATATCCACCTTTTTTATTTAAAAATGCATAACAGGACACACGAGGAACGCTCGTTCACCGGCAGGTAAAGGAGTGTTCCTCGCGTGTCCTGTTATGCATTTTTAAATAATTAGTTGGATATATGGTGAGTGCCGCTAAGAATCTTCTTTATTATCTATAACAGTACTACTTGGGTTGGAACTCTCACAACATCCTCCTACTCTGATTCCTTGTGTCTCTCAACACACAACTCAGTCAGCACGACTGTACTCCTCACTGTATCCCTATCACAGATCTGGTTGCTGTATTATCAAGAGAAACATACCCTATCAAGGGAAAAGTACAGTCATGGCCAAAAGTTTTGAGAATGATACAAATATTAATTTTTACAAAGTCTACTGCTTCAGTTTCTAAAATGGCAATTTGCATATACTCCAGAATGTTATACAGAGGGATCAGCTTAACAGCAATTACTTGCAAAGTCAATATTTGCCTAGAAAATGAACTTTATCCCCCAAAACACATTTCAGCATCATTGCAGCCTTACAAGGAGCAGCTAACATGGTTTCAGTGATTGCTCCATTAATACAGGTGTGGGTGTTGATGAGGACAGGGCTGGAGATCAATCTGTCATGATTAAGTAAGAATGACACCACTGGACACTTTAAAAGGAGGCTGGTGCTTGGCATCATTGTTTCTCTTCTATTAACCATGGTTATCTCTAAAGAAACATGTGCAGTCATCATTGCACTGCACAAAAATGGCCTAACAGGGAAGAGTATCGCAGCTAGAAAGATTGCACCTCAGTCAACAATCTATCGCATCATCAAGAACTTCAAGGAGAGAGGTTTCATTGTTGCCAAAAAGGCTCCAGGGCGCCCAAGAAAGAGCAGCAAGCGCCAGGACAGTCTCTTAAAAGTGTTTCAGCTGCGGGATGGGGCTACCAGCAGTGCAGAGCTCGCTCAGGAATGGCAGCAGGTAGGTGTGAGGGCATCTGCACTGTGCACTGTGAGACTGCAGAGACTCTTGGAGCAAGGCCTGGTCTCATGGAGGGCAGCAAAGAAGCCACTTCTCTCCAGAAAAACATCAGGGACAGACGGATATTCTGCAAAAGGTCCAGGGAGTGGACTGCTGAGGACTGGGGGAAAGGTCCAGGGAGTGGACTGCTGAGGACTGTGGGAAAGTCATTGTCTCTGATGAATCCCCTTTCCGATTGTTTGGGACATCTGGAAAACAGCTTATTTGGAGAAGACGAGGTGAGCGCTACCACCAGTCTTGTCTCATGCCAACTGTAACCGGCATCCTGAAACCATTCATGTGTGGGGTTGCTTCTCAGCCAAGGGAATTGGCTCTCACAGTCTTGCCTAAAAACACGGCCATGAATAAAGAATGGGACCAGAAAGTCCTCCAGGAGCAACTTCTCCCAACCGTCCAAGAACAGTTTGGCCACCAACAATGCCTTTTCCAGCATGATGGAGCGCCTTGCTATAAAGCAAAGGTGATAACTAAATGGCTCAGGGAACAAAACAGAGATTTTGGGTCCATGGCCTGGAAACTCCCCAGATCTTAATCCCATTGGGAACTTGTGGTCAGTCATCAAGAGACGGGTGGACAAATAAAAACCAACAAATTCTGACAAAATGCAAGCATTGATTGTGCAAGAATGGACGACTATCAGTCAGGATTTGGTCCAGAAGTTGATTGAGAGCAGCCGGGGAGAACTGCAGAGGTCCTGAAGAAGGCGCAACACTGCAAATATTATAGACTTGCTGCAGTAACTCATTCTGTCAGTATAAGCTTCTGTTACTCAGAATATGATTGCAATTATACTTCTGTATGTGATAAAAACATCTGACAAACACACATAAAAACCAGAGGGCAGCAGATCGTGGGAAAATAGAAGATTCGTGTCATTCTCAAAACTTTTGGCCATGACTGTAGTATTACCTGCTGCACACAAGTACTTTCCAAGTAAAACAAGATTAATTATGGTAAAGAGACTTTGTGATTCTTCACCCCGCACCAACACAGTGTACACTACATCATTGGGACATCTCCCCTTTCTGTGGGTGGCAGTGCCGATAGTCCGGGTGGGTCAATACTTTACTCCGGAACACCGTGACTACACTAACCCAAGGGATTCCGTAGCAGCCCGGCTGGTCACTGACCACAGGGAAACAAGGTACAACTGGGCCTTTAAACTAAAAGCAGGTGTGCCACCATACCTGTGTGCCCAACCGGCACTGACGTCACGCCATAACATCCCTGGGTCTGGCTGTATCCCGGCCAACCACCATATATCTGGCGTCACACCTCACCATCTAGCAAGTGACTGGCCGTTCCTCCGACATAACTCCTCGGAGGCCCACCACGTATACACCTGGCATCAGACAGAGACATACACCTGGCATCAGGGAGAGATATATACCTGGCATCATATAGAGATATACACCTGATATCAGGCAGAGACATACACCTGGCATCATATAGAGATATACACCTGGCATCAGAGACATACACCTGGCATCATATAGAGACATACACCTGGCATCAGACAGAGACATACACCTGGCATCATATAGAGATATACACCTGGCATCATATAGAGATATACACCTGGCGGGGAGGAGGCGTGGCCTTGATTTATCATGATTTATGGCTGGAAACAGATGTAAATCATGAATATAATCCCCACCTGATTGTGGCCCCTCCGTGCAGCAGGTGCGGACCAGGAGTCGTGCGCCTCTTAGTAAGTCCGGCCGTATATACGACTAGGGCGGTCTTTATAAATCTCCCCCGGTGACGAGTGTCCAGTGCTGCGGAGCGGCACAGGAAGTGACCCCGCTCCAGGGACGACCTTCAGATATACAAGCACTGCTTAAGGCTCCATTACACTAAACGATTATTGCCCGTACTCGGCCGATACTGGCCGTTACAGCCAATAAGCAGACTACTGCTACCCTCTATGGGCTGGACGGACAATCTAGCGATCACCCTCAGCACCAACTATCACCATCTTTCCATCTCCATATAAATATACAACCAACACACTTATCCTTAAAATACCGCCCTCCACCCTGCCTTCTTATCCAGCTACTGCTCCATCCTCCTCTCTGGCCTCCATCTAACACCCTGCAGCCTATCCTTACCTCTGCTGCCTGACTAATCCACCTCTCCCCTCTGCCAGTCCTTTCACTCACTCCCTGTTGCTCAAAGAATTTATTTTAAGTAGTTCCCCATGACATACAAGGCCGCCCCCAGCCTGTCCCCTCCGTATATCTCCGACCTGATCTCCCGCTACCGTCCCTCACACAGCCTCCAGTCTTCACGAGACTCCATTTGTGCTCTCCCCTCACACAACCACTCCAAGAACTCCAAGCCTCTCTCCCTATGTAATCCCTGGCGGGCAGGCTCCTCTCTCCCTATGTAATACCTGGCGGGCAGGCTCCTCTCTCCCTATGTAATACCTGGCGGGCAGGCTCCTCTCTCCCTTTGTAAGGCCTGGCGGGCAGGCTCCTCTCTCCCTATGTAATACCTGGCGGGCAGGCTCCTCTCTCCCTATGTAATACCTGGCGGGAAGGCTCCTCTCTCCCTATGTAATAACTGGCGGGCAGGCTCCTCTCTCCCTATGTAATACCTGGCGGGCAGGCTCCTCTCTCCCTATGTAATAACTGGCGGGCAGGCTCCTCTCTCCCTATGTAATACCTGGCGGGCAGGCTCCTCTCTCCCTATGTAATACCTGGCAGGCAGGCTCCCACCCCCTATGTAATACCTGGCGGGCAGGCTCCTCTCTCCCTATGTAATATCTGGCGGGCAGGCTCCTCTCTCCCTATGTAATACCTGGCGGGCAGGCTCCTCTCTCCCTATGTAATCCCTGGCGGGCAGGCTCCTCTCTCCCTATGTAATACCTGGCGGGCAGGCTCCTCTCTCCCTATGTAATACCTGGCGGGCAGGGTCGTGTCTCTTTCTTCTACCATAACTTCTATCCACATCTCCTTACGGTCCAAGCATCTCAAGCTCCTCCTCATCTATCACTTCATCCCATCCCCTCCATGAGTCTCCCGGCCGTCCAAGTATTCCAAGTAACCCCAAATGCCTCAATGTCTGGAGCCTGGGCTCCGGCCTACGCCATGTCACATCCTCCTCACCCACACTTACTGTCCTATGGTCTTCTCTCTCCATGACTTGTCTGCCTGTGCCGAGTTTTCAGATGGCGGTTTAGGTCATCTATACATATGTGTACAGGCCGTGTTGTGTGTGTGTGTGTGTGTATAGGCTATGTTTTATTTATGTGTGTGTATATATATATATATATATATATATATATATATATATATGTGTGTGTACAGGCTGTGTTATATCTGCGTGTGTGTATATATGTGTGTGTACAGGCCGTGTTATGTCGGTGTGTGTGTACAATGTACTATATGTGTGTATGTGAGGATTATGTACATATATGTGGTGTAAGAAAGGTCCTTGTTTTCATGTGTACTGTGTGAGGACTGTGTATGTGTGTAATGTGTGAGGTGGATGGATGTTTGTGTGTGATGTTTGTGTAAAGGAAGGTATTTGCTGTATGTCCATGTGGAGTGTGACGGCCGAAGTCCCAGCAGCTGCAGAGGACGGATGAGGAGGGGAACGGTGTGCGAGAGGAAGGAGGGGGACAGGCTGTAAGTGGTCAGTGTGCGAGAGGAAGGAGGGGGACAGGCTGTAAGTGGTCAGTGTGCGAGAGGAAGGAGGGGGACAGGCTGTAAGTGGTCAGTGTGCGAGAGGAAGGAGGGGGACAGGCTGTAAGTGGTCAGTGTGCGAGAGGAAGGAGGGGGACAGGCTGTAAGTGGTCAGTGTGCGAGAGGAAGGAGGGGGACAGGCTGTAAGTGGTCAGTGTGCGAGAGGTACAGGCTGTAAGAGGTCAGTGTGCGAGAGGTACAGGCTGTAAGAGGTCAGTGTGTGAGAGGAAGGAGGGGGACAGGCTGTAAGAGGTCAGTGTGCGAGAGGAAGGAGGGGGACAGGCTGTAAGTGGTCAGTGTGCGAGAGGAAGGAGGGGGACCGACTGTAAGAGGTCAGTGTGCGAGAGGTACAGGCTGTAAGAGGTCAGTGTGCGAGAGGTACAGGCTGTAAGAGGTCAGTGTGTGAGAGGAAGGAGGGGGACAGGCTGTAAGTGGTCAGTGTGCGAGAGGAAGGAGGGGGACAGGCTGTAAGTGGTCAGTGTGCGAGAGGAAGGAGGGGGACAGGCTGTAAGTGGTCAGTGTGCGAGAGGAAGGAGGGGGACAGGCTGTAAGTGGTCAGTGTGCGAGAGGAAGGAGGGGGACAGGCTGTAAGTGGTCAGTGTGCGAGAGGAAGGAGGGGGACAGGCTGTAAGTGGTCAGTGTGCGAGAGGAAGGAGGGGGACAGGCTGTAAGTGGTCAGTGTGCGAGAGGAAGGAGGGGGACAGGCTGTAAGTGGTCAGTGTGCGAGAGGAAGGAGGGGGGACAGGCTGTAAGAGGTCAGTGTGTGAGAGGAAGGAGGGGGGACAGGCTGTAAGTGGTCAGTGTGCGAGAGGAAGGAGGGGGACAGGCTGTAAGAGGTCAGTGTGTGAGAGGAAGGAGGGGGGACAGGCTGTAAGAGGTCAGTGTGCGAGAGGAAGGAGGGGGACAGGCTGTAAGTGGTCAGTGTGCGAGAGGAAGGAGGGGGACCGGCTGTAAGTGGTCAGTGTGCGAGAGGAAGGAGGGGGACCGGCTGTAAGTGGTCAGTGTGCGAGAGGTACAGGCTTTAAGAGGTCAGTGTGCGAGAGGAAGTGGGGGAGCACTGGTCTACACAAGCTAAAAATATACAGAGAGGCAGAGGACCCCACCAGCTGACACTGCTTCCCCGCCCCCGGTGTCATTACTGGACACTGGATACAGTTACACACCAACCTGTCACTACTGTATACACACTCTGTACATAAACAACTACATACATAGTACACACCATATATAGTGTGCCCAGGAGTACACCATAGTGTATGGACATAATGGACACTGCATGGCCACACCAGCAGAGCGGACAACCCCATAAAGAGAGGTCATTCAGCAAGGCCTGGACCAAAGAAAAGCTGACCGCCAACAATGACCAGTATTGTACTCCGTATTGTGTCTGCTATATGATAGTGTCAGGGTCTCCCTATACACCCCCAGCCCACTCAGCTCTTACCCATGACTAAATCTACATGGAGCAGCAGCGGTCACATGTGGGATCTCAGCATGGCAACGTCCTTGCTTTACAAATATATCAAAGTAGAATAAATCAATATATCACCTCTACCCACAAGCCTCCTGTATCAGCTCTTCATGCACCCACCTCCTAGGCTCCTTATCTACACAGATGCCTAATGTCCAAAGACCCCAACCAATAACCCAACCTGAACATCTTCTTCAATACATACGCCTATCTGAACATCTTCTCCAACATATACTTTAACCTGACCATCTTCTCCAATATATACTCCCTACCTGACCATCTTCTTGAATATAAACCTCTACCTGACCATCTTCTCCAACATATACCTCCATCTGACCATCTTCTCCAACATATAACCCAACCTGAACATCTTCTCCAATATATACACCTATCTGAACATCTCCAATATATACCCCCTTCCTGACCATGTTCTCTAATATATACCGCCTACCTGACCATCTTCTCCAATATATACCCCCTACCTGACCATGTTCTCCAACATATACCTCTACCTGACCATCTTCTCCAATATATACCCCCTACCTGACCATCTTCTCAAACATATACCCCAACCTGACGATCTTCCCCAATATATACCCCTAACTGACCATGTTCTCCAACATATACCTCTACCTGACCATCTTCTCAAACATATACCCCAACCTGACCATCTTCCCCAATATATACCCCCTAACTGACCATGTTCTCCAACATATACCTCTACCTGACCATCTTCTCAAACATATACCCCAACCTGACCATCTTCCCCAATATATACCCCCTTCCTGACCATCTTCTTGAATATAAATCTCTACCTGACCATCTTCCCCAACATATAACTCTATCTGACCATCTTCTCCAATATATACCCCCTACCTGACCATGTTCTCCAACATATACCTCTATCTGACCATCTTCTCCAAAATATATTCCCTACCTGACCATCTTCTTCAACATACAGTATACCTCTACCTGACCATCTTCTCCAATATATACCCCCTACCTTACCATCTTCTCCAACATATACCTCTACCTGACCATCTTCTCCAACATATACCTCTATCTGACCATCTTCTCCAATATATATTTATATATACACCTCTATCTGACCATCTTCTCCAATATATACCTTCTACCTGACCATCTTCTCCAACATATACCTCTACCTGACCATCTTCTCCAATATATACCCCCTACCTGACCATCTTCTCCAACATATACTTTACCTGACAATTTTCTCCAACATATTCTGCTACCTGATCATCTTTTCCAATACATACTCCCTACCTGAACATCTCCAACATATATGCCTGTCTGAATATCTTCTTTAATATATACCCTGTACCTGACCATTGTCTCCAACATATACCCCAACCTGACTGTCTTCTCCAATACTTTTCCTGTAACCCCATAATCAGTTTTAACCTTATCCCTCCATCTTCTCTAGGACTCATCCTGTACTACACCTTGACCATCAGTCATAAACTTGTCTCTCTACATGACTTCTTATGTACCAAATCTCCACCATCAGCTATAACTTTATATCTTTATCTTCATAACTTCTCCTGCACTACAGCTCATCAATCATAGCCTTATCTCTCCATTTTCTCCTGTACTACACCTCCACCATCAGTCATAACATTGTCCTTCCATCTTCTCCTGTACTACACCTCCAGCATCAGTCATAACCTTGTTCCTTTGGTCGATAGTAGCGTTATTTGTGTCTGAAAGGATATTGTCACCACTGTCACACACGTGCACGCATTCTTCATCCCAAATAATCGCATATATGTTCCCTGAGATATTGTGATCCTCCCCCAGGCTGCTCTTCTCTCGATCAGAAGCCATGAAGGGGTTAAGCATGCAACGTCAGTAGCGTGGGGGCAACAGAGACCCCAATGTCCTCTCCAAATGTCAAGATACAAGGCGAGACACAGAAATCATTGTGTGTCTGGCATCTGGGAGCGAGCTCAGCTGCCCCTGCCATAATCCTACAGATGTCTACACAGATCCCCAGACTGACCCCTCAATGTACAATATAATTACCATCTCCATATGTGTCCAGAGTGTAAAGAAGGGATGATGCCCCCCAAACGGGTGGAGACCCCAGAGCCCCTGTCTCCTCACCCTCCTAAACGTGTGTCCTACAAATCATGCTTTAATTTATAATACACCATGTACACCCCTCAAACACACCATCACACTCATGAGTCTTCTGATCTTCTCATCTCTATGGGGGCACCTCTCTCTCATCTCTATGGGGGCACCTCTCTCTCATCTCTATGGGGGCTCTTCTCTCTCATCTCTATGGGGGCACCTCTCTCTCATCTCTATGGGGGCACCTCTCTCTCATCTCTATGGGGGCTCTTCTCTCTCATCTCTATGGGGGCACCTCTCTCTCTCTCATCTCTATGGGGGCACCTCTCTCTCTCTCATCTCTATGGGGGCTCTTCTCTCTCATCTCTATGGGGGCTCTTCTCTCTCATCTCTATGGGGGCTCTTCTCTCATCTCTATGGGGGCACCTCTCTCTCTCATCTCTATGGGGGCACCTCTCTCTCATCTCTATGGGGGCACCTCTCTCTCATCTCTATGGGGGCACCTCTCTCTCATCTCTATGGGGGCTCTTCTCTCTCATCTCTATGGGAGCACCTCTCTCATCTCTATGGGGGCTCTTCTCTCTCATCTCTCATCTCTATGGGGGCTCTTCTCTCTCATCTCTATGGGAGCACCTCTCTCATCTCTATGGGGGCACCTCTCTCTCATCTCTATGGGGGCACCTCTCTCTCATCTCTATGGGGGCACCTCTCTCTCATCTCTATGGGGGCTCTTCTCTCTCATCTCTATGGGGGCTCTTCTCTCTCATCTCTATGGGGGCTCTTCTCTCTCATCTCTATGGGGGCTCTTCTCTCTCATCTCTATGGGGGCTCTTCTCTCTCATCTCTATGGGGGCTCTTCTCTCTCATCTCTATGGGGGCACCTCTCTCTCATCTCTATGGGGGCACCTCTCTCTCATCTCTATGGGGGCACCTCTCTCTCATCTCTATGGGGGCTCTTCTCTCTCATCTCTATGGGGGCTCTTCTCTCTCATCTCTATGGGGGCTCTTCTCTCTCATCTCTATGGGGGCTCTTCTCTCTCATCTCTATGGGGGCTCTTCTCTCTCATCTCTATGGGGGCACCTCTCTCTCTCTCTCATCTCTATGGGGGCACCTCTCTCTCTCTCTCATCTCTATGGGGGCACCTCTCTCTCATCTCTATGGGGGCACCTCTCTCTCATCTCTATGGGGGCACCTCTCTCTCATCTCTATGGGGGCACCTCTCTCTCATCTCTATGGGGGCACCTCTCTCTCATCTCTATGGGGGCACCTCTCTCTCATCTCTATGGGGGCACCTCTCTCTCATCTCTATGGGGGCACCTCGCTCTCATCTCTATGGGGGCACCTCGCTCTCATCTCTATGGGGGCACCTCGCTCTCATCTCTATGGGGGCACCTCTCTCTCTCATCTCTATGGGGGCACCTCTCTCTCTCTCATCTCTATGGGGGCACCTCTCTCTCTCTCATCTCTATGGGGGCACCTCTCTCTCTCTCTCATCTCTATGGGAGTATCTCTCTCATCTCTATGGGGGCAACTCTCATCTCTATGGGGGCACCTCTCTCTCTCTCTTCTCTATGGGGGCACCTCTCTCTCTCTCTCTTCTCTATGGGGGCACCTCTCTCTCTCTTCTCTATGGGGGCACCTTTCTCTCTCTCTCTCTTCTCTATGGGGGCACCTCTCTCTTCTCTATGGGGGCACCTCTCTCTCTCTTCTCTATGGGGCACCTCTCTCTCATCTCTAGAGGGGCACCTCTCTCTCTCATCTCTAGAGGGGCACCTCTCTCTCTCATCTCTAGAGGGGCACCTCTCTCTCTCATCTCTAGAGGGGCACCTCTCTCTCTCATCTCTAGAGGGGCACCTCTCTCTCTCATCTCTAGAGGGGCACCTCTCTCTCTCATCTCTAGAGGGGCACCTCTCTCTCTCATCTCTAGAGGGGCACCTCTCTCTCTCATCTCTAGAGGGGCACCTCTCTCTCTCATCTCTAGAGGGGCACCTCTCTCTCTCATCTCTAGAGGGGCACCTCTCTCTCTCATCTCTAGAGGGGCACCTCTCTCTCTCATCTCTAGAGGGGCACCTCTCTCTCTCTCCTCTAGAGGGGCACCTCTCTCTCTCTCATCTCTAGAGGGGCACCTCTCTCTCTCATCTCTATGGGGGCACCTCTCTCTCTCTCTCATCTCTATGGGGGCACCTCTCTCTCTCTCATCTCTATGGGGGCACCTCTCTCTCTCATCTCTATGGGGGCACCTCTCTCTCTCATCTCTATGGGGGCACCTCTCTCTCTCTCATCTCTATGGGGGCACCTCTCTCTCTCTCATCTCTATGGGGGCACCTCTCTCTCTCATCTCTATGGGGGCACCTCTCTCTCTCTCTCATCTCTATGGGGGCACCTCTCTCTTTCTCTCTCTCATCTCTATGGGGGCACCTCTCTCTCATCTCTATGGGGGCACCTCTCTCATCTCTATGGGGGCACCTCTCTCTCTCTCTCTCTTCTCTATGGGGGCACCTCTCTCTCTCTCATCTCTATGGGGGCACCTCTCTCTCTCTCTCATCTCTATGGGGGCACCTCTCTCTCTCTCTCATCTCTATGGGGGCACCTCTCTCTCTCTCATCTCTATGGGGGCACCTCTCTCTCTCTCATCTCTATGGGGGCACCTCTCTCTCTCTCTCATCTCTATGGGGGTTTCTTGAGGAGCTTTGTAATCTGGGGTCTCCAGATCGTATCTCCATCGCTCACAGACTTGTTTGCAGTGGCTCCTCCCACTGTGGGGTGACCCTCAGTATACGGCTGATTACCTGCAGGCTGAGGGCGATCTGCCGGATGTATAACATGTTCATGTCTTGTAGGATCCACAGCTTTTCCTCCATATCGGACCACAAGTCTGGGGGTTCCCAAGGACGTCCCTTGTCCTGCGCCATCACCATAGCCCGATTCCCTGCAAACTAACATCTGTCACCCCAACACCTACATGTTACCCCAAAACCATGTCCTGCACCCCAACCCCTCAGACCCTGCAGCCCAACCCCTCAGACCCTGCAGCCCATGGTACCAGGACAATCCCTGTTACAACTGGATATTGCACACAGAAATATACTGAACAGGAGGATATAGTATTATATACAGGGATATACTGGGCAGAGGATATTATAGTGTTATATACAGGGATATACCGGGCAGAGGATATTATAGTGTTATATACAGGGATATACCGGGCAGAGGATATTATATACAGGGATATACCAGGCAGAGGATATTATAGTGTTATATACAGGGATATACTGGGCAGAGGATATTATATACAGTGATATACCGGGCAGAGGATATTATAGTGTTATATACAGGGATATACCGGGTAGAGGATATTATATACAGGGATATACCGGGCAGAGGATATTATAGTGTTATATACAGGGATATACCGAGCAGAGGATATTATATACAGGGATATATCGGGCAGAGGATATTATATACAGGGATATACCGGGCAGAGGACATTATATACAGGGATATACTGGGCAGAGGATATTATAGTGTTATATACAGGGATATACCAGGCAGAGGATATTATATACAGAGATATACCGGGCAGAGGATATTATAGTGTTATATACAGGGATATACCGGGCAGAGGATATTATATATAGGGATATACCGGGTAGAGGATGTTATATACAGGGATATACCGAGCAGAGGATATTATATACAGGGATATATCGGGCAGAGGATATTATATACAGGGATATACCGGGCAGAGGACATTATATACAGGGATATACTGGGCAGAGGATATTATAGTGTTATATACAGGGATATACTGGGCAGAGGATATTATATACAGGGATATACTGGGCAGAGGATATTATATACAGGGATATACCGGGCAGAGGATATTATAGTGTTATATACAGGGATATACTGGGCAGAGGATATTATAGTGTTATATACAGGGATATACCGGGCAGAGGATATTATATACAGGGATATACCGGGTAGAGGATATTATAGTGTTATATACAGGGATATACCGGGCAGAGGATATTATATACAGGGATATACCGGGCAGAGGATATTATATATAGGGATATACCGGGTAGAGGATGTTATATACAGGGATATACCGAGCAGAGGATATTATATACAGGGATATATCGGGCAGAGGATATTATATACAGGGATATACCGGGCAGAGGACATTATATACAGGGATATACTGGGCAGAGGATATCATAGTGTTATATACAGGGATATACCGGGCAGAGGACATTATATACAGGGATATACTGGGCAGAGGATATTATAGTGTTATATACAGGGATATACCGGGCAGAGGATATTATATATACCGGGCAGAGGATATTATATACAGGTATATACCGGGCAGAGGATATTATAGTGTTATATACAGGGATATACCGGGCAGAGGATATTATATACAGGGATATACTGGGCAGAGGATATTATATACAGGGATATACCGGGCAGAGGATATTATATACAGGGATATACCGGGCAGAGGATATTATATACAGGGATATACCGGGCAGAGGATGTTATATACAGGGATATAAAAGGGCAGGATATTATATACTGGGATACACCGGGTAGAGGATGTTATATACAGGGATATACCGGGCAGAGGATATCATAGTGTTATATACAGGGATATACCGGGCAGAGGATATTATATACAGGGATATACTGGGCAGAGGATATTATAGTGTTATATACAGGGATATACCGGGTAGAGGATGTTATATACAGGGATATACCGGGCAGAGGATATTATATACAGGGATATACCGGGCAGAGGATATTATATACAGGGATATACCGGGCAGAGGATATTATATACAGGGATATACCGGGCAGAGGATATTATATACAGGGATATACCGGGCAGAGGATATTATAGTGTTATATACAGGGATATACCGGGCAGAGGATATTATATACAGGCATATACTGGGGGCAGAGGATATTATATACAGGGATATACCAGGCAGAGGATATTATATACAGGGATATACCGGGCAGAGGATATTATAGTGTTATATACAGGGATATACCGGGTAGAGGATATTATATACAGGGATATACCGGGCAGAGGATATTATAGTGTTATATACAGGGATATACCGGGTAGAGGATATTATATACAGGGATATACCGGGCAGAGGATATTATAGTGTTATATACAGGGATATACTGGGCAGAGGATATTATATACAGTGATATACCGGGCAGAGGATATTATATACAGGGATATACCGGGCAGAGGATATTATATACAGGGATATACCGGGCAGAGGATATTATATACAGGGATATACTGGGCAGAGGATATTATATACAGGGATATACCGGGCAGAGGATATTATAGTGTTATATACAGGGATATACCGAGCAGAGGATATTATATACAGGGATATACCGAGCAGAGGATATTATATACAGGGATATACCGAGCAGAGGATATTATATACAGGGATATACCATGCAGAGGATATTATAGTGTTATTTACAGGGATATACCGGGTGCAGGATATTATATACAGGGATATACCGGGTGCAGGATATTATATACAGGGATATACCGGGTGCAGGATATTATAGTGTTATATACAGGGATATACCAGGCAGAGGATATTATATACAGGGATATACCGAGCAGAGGATATTATATACAGGGATATACCAGGTGCTGGATATTATATACAGGGATATAGCGGGTGCAGGATATTATAGTGTTATATACAGGGATATACCGGGTGCAGGATATTATAGTGTTATATACAGGGATATACCAGGCAGAGGATATTATATACAGGGATATACCGGGCAGAGGATATTATATACAGGGATATACCAGGTGCTGGATATTATATACAGGGATATAGCGGGCAGAGGATATTATATATAGGGATATACCGGGCAGAGGATATTATAGTGTTATATACAGGGATATACCGGGTGCAGGATATTATATACAGGGATATACCAGGCAGAGGATATTATATACAGGGATATACCGGGCAGAGGATATTTTATACAGGGATATACCGGGCAGATAATATTATATACAGGGATATACCGGGCAGAGGACATTATATACAGGGATATACCAGGCAGAGGATATTATATACAGGGATATACCGGGCAGAGGATATTATATACAGGGATATACCAGGCAGAGGATATTATATACAGGGATATACCGGGCAGAGGATATTATATACAGGGATATACCGGGCAGAGGATATTATAGTGTTATATACAGGGATATACCGGGTAGAGGATATTATATACAGGGATATACCGGGCAGAGGATATTATAGTGTTATATACAGGGATATACCGGGCAGAGGATATTATATACAGGGATATACTGGGCAGAGGATATTATATACAGGTATATACCGGGCAGAGGATATTATAGTGTTATATACAGGGATATATCGGGCAGAGGATATTATATACAGGGATATACCGAGCAGAGGATATTATATACAGGGATATACCGGGCAGAGGATATTATAGTGTTATATACAGGGATATACCGGGCAGAGGATGTTATATACAGGGATATACCGGGCAGAGGATATTATAGTGTTATATACAGGGATATACCGGGCAGAGGATATTATATACAGGGATATACCGGGCAGAGGATATTATATACAGGGATATACCGGGCAGAGGATATTATAGTGTTATATACAGGGATATACCAGGCAGAGGATATTATATACAGGGATATACCGGGCAGAGGATATTATATACAGGGATATACCGGGCAGAGGATATTATATACAGGGATATACCGGGCAGAGGATATTATAGTGTTATATACAGGGATATACTGGGCAGAGGATATTATAGTGTTATATACAGGGATATACCGGGCAGAGGATATTATAGTGTTATATACAGGGATATACTGGGCAGAGGATATTATATACAGGAATATACTGGGCAGAGGATATTATATACAGGTATATACCGGGCAGAGGATATTATAGTGTTATATACAGGGATATACCGGGCAGAGGATATTATAGTGTTATATACAGGGATATACCAGGCAGAGGATATTATATACAGGGATATACCGGGCAGAGGATATTATATACAGGGATATACCGGGCAGAGGATATTATAGTGTTATATACAGGGATATACCGGGCTCAGAGAGTGTTATAATAAGAGGTCCTGGGGAGGCGGACTGGGGGAGGGGGGTGCAGGCAGTATTGGGGTGCAGGGTCTGGGGGTCTCCCCTGTATACACACATATAAGGTCCCGCTGGCTGCTGCCTCTGTGTCCACGTCCTTCTCCTTCTCTCCTTCCTCTCCAGCACTTTCCTTCCGCCTCCTGCCTGTCCCTCCTGCTCAAAGACCTCCATTCATCACCAGCCTCCCCTCCCCCAAAACATTAACCCTGCAAACACCACACACACCACATCTTATACGCTGTGGGTATATACCCGGTATACACAGAAACGGGAGGGAGGGCATACAGGGGGTAAGAGGAAGGTATATGGAGTAATGGGGGGGATACAGGGGGTAAGAGGAAGGTATATGAAGTAATGGGGGGATACAGGGGGTAAGAGGAAGGTATATGGAGTAATGGGGGGATACAGGGGGTAAGAGGAAGGTATATGGAGTAATGGGGGGGATACAGGGGGTAAGAGGAAGGTATATGGAGTAATGGGGGGGATACAGGGGGTAAGAGGAAGGTATATGGAGTAATGGGGGGATACAGGGGGTAAGAGGAAGGTATATGGAGTAATGGGGGGGATACAGGGGGTAAGAGGAAGGTATATGGAGTAATGGGGGGGATACAGGGGGTAAGAGGAAGGTATATGAAGTAATGGGGGGATACAGGGGGTAAGAGGAAGGTATATGGAGTAATGGGGGGGATACAGGGGGTAAGAGGAAGGTATATGGAGTAATGGGGGGGATACAGGGGGTAAGAGGAAGGTATATGGAGTAATGGGGGGGATACAGGGGGTAAGAGGAAGGTATATGGAGTAATGGGAGATACACAGGGGGTAAGAGAAAGAATTATGGAGTAATGGAGGGGATACAGGGGGTAACAAATGTATATGGAGTAATGGGGGGGGGGTATACAGGGGGTAAGAGGAAGGTATATGGAGTAATGGGGGGATACAGGGGGTAAGGGGAAGGTATATGTATATGGAGTAATGGGGCGATACAGGGGGTAAGAGGAAGGTATATGGAGTAATGGGGGATACAGGGGGTAAGAGGAAGGTATATGGAGTAATGGGGGGTACAGGGGGTAAGAGGAAGGTATATGGAGTAATGGGGGGTATACAGGGGGTAAGAGGAAGGTATATGGAGTAATGGGGGGATACAGGGGGTAAGAGGAAGGTATATGGAGTAATGGGGGGTATACAGGGGGTATGAGGAAGGTATATGGAGTAATGGGGGGATACAGGGGGTAAGAGGAAGGTATATGGAGTAATGGGGGGATACAGGGGGTAAGAGGAAGGTATATGGAGTAATGGGGGGATACAGGGGGTAAGAGGAAGGTATATGGAGTAATGGGGGGATACAGGGAGTAAGAGGAAGGTATATGGAGTAATGGGGGGTATACAGGGGGTATGAGGAAGGTATATGGAGTAATGGGGGGATACAGGGGGTAAGAGGAAGGTATATGGAGTAATGGGGGGGTATACAGGGGGTATGAGGAAGGTATATGGAGTAATGGGGGGGATACAGGGGGTTAGAGGAAGGTATATGTATATGGAGTAATGGGGGATACAGGGGGTAAAAAATGTATATGGAGTAATGGGGGATACAGGGGGTAAGAGGAAGGTATATGGAGTAATGGGGGGATACAGGGGGTAAGAGGAAGGTATATGGAGTAATGGGGGGGATACATGGGGTAAGAGGAAGGTATATGGAGTAATGGGGGGATACAGGGGGTAAGAGGAAGGTATATGGAGTAATGGGGGATACAGGGGGTAAGAGGAAGGTATATGGAGTAATGGGGGGATACAGGGGGTAAGAGGAAGGTATATGTATATGGAGTAATGGGGGGATACAGGGGGTAAGAGGAAGGTATATGAAATAATGGGGGGGTATACAGGGGGTATGAGGAAGGTATATGAAGTAATGGGGGGATACAGGGGGTAAGAGTAAGGTATATGGAGTAATGGGGGGGTATACAGGGGGTATGAGGAAGGTATATGGAGTAATGGGGGGGATACATGGGGTAAGAGGAAGGTATATGGAGTAATGGGGGGGATACAGGGGGTAAGAGGAAGGTATATGGAGTAATGGGGGGTACAGGGGGTAAGAGGAAGGTATATGGAGTAATGAGGGGGATACAGGGGGTAAGAGGAAGGTATATGGAGTAATGGGGGGTACAGGGGGTAAGAGGAAGGTATATGGAGTAATGGGGGGATACAGGGGTCATGAGGAAGGTATATGAAGTAATGGGGGGATACAGGGGGTAAGAGGAAGGTATATGGAGTAATGGGGGGATACAGGGGGTAAGAGGAAGGTATATGGAGTAATGGGGGGGTATACAGGGGGTATGAGGAAGTTATATGAAGTAATGGGGGGGGGGTATACAGGGGGTATGAGGAAGGTATATGAAGTAATGGGGGGGTATACAGGGGGTAAGGGGAAGGTATATGGAGTAATGGGGGGGATACAGGGGGTAAGAGGAAGGTATATGGAGTAATGGGGGGATACAGGGGGTAAGAGGAAGGTATATGGAGTAATGGGGGGGTATACAGGGGGTATGAGGAAGTTATATGAAGTAATGGGGGGGGGGGATACAGGGGGTATGAGGAAGGTATATGGAGTAATGGGGGGGATACAGGGGGTAAGGGGAAGGTATATGGAGTAATGGGGGGGATACAGGGGGTAAGAGGAATGTATATGTATATGGAGGGGGATACAGGGGGTAAGAGGAATGTATATGTATATGGAGTAATGGGGGGGTATGGCTCCCATCTCATCAAAGAGAAGGTGTCACCTACATTTTCTTTTCCTGATTGGAGTCAGATACTAAAACTTGTTGTTTTATTCTAATCTGTTCCTATTTTCTGACTGTAGTTTTTTTTTTTTTTTATTTGACTGGGTTTACATTGTTATGGGAGCGGCCATCTTGCCTGAGCTGTATTTTACATCATTTAGTTACATGCTTTACCGCAAGTCTCATGGACATAGACAACAATAGACAGACTCTGTCCCCTTGAGATGAATGTGAAACATTAGGGTATATGCACACTATCCCGCTGCGGATTCCACCACTTGCCCCTGCTCAGAGAACATCTCAACCCACGCTGCGGACAAGGGGAGACACAGTGCAGGACAGTATCCACAAAGCAAGGCTAGGAACTGATCCGGATAGAGCAAAGTTGCTAGAAGCCTATGAACTCTATCTTGTAGCGCAGGAGTAAGCAGGGAACCCTCAGCATTCCGCTCATCGCAGGTAACAAGGTCTGGGGCTTGTGTCACCGACTAAGACCGGTACAAATAGGTGGTGCAAAGACCAAAGTCAAAACACGGGCACATGTATTCTCTCTCTTCTCAAGTATTCTTCTATTTCTACCGCTGACATCCTGGCAGAGCACAGTACTACTCTCAGTGCCTACTCTCAGCACGCAACCCAGTCAGCACCACTGTATCGCTCCGTATCCTCTCACTACAGATCTGGATCCTGAACTATCAAGTGTCTTATTAAAGGGGTATTCCCCCCCAAGAGCTGAAAAAATGAAATGCTCCCAAACCTAGCTTGTCTTACTCACCAAGTCCCCCTGAGAAATTTGAGCCATCTCCCGTCTTTCTAGCTGCTTCCGTTCCATAGTTACAAGTTTTTTAAAAAGCTGAACTATATCCAATATGGGGCCGGCCAGAAAACTACATCTCCCATAATGCAATGCAAGATATTGCAGAGTTGAGTGAGCTGCTAGCGATATAGCAGAGCCGAGTGAGCGATATAGCAGAGCCGAGTGAGCGATATAGCAGAGCCGAGTGAGCGATATAGCAGAGCCGAGTGAGCGATATAGCAGAGCCGAGTGAGCGATATAGCAGAGCTGAATGAGTGCAGTAACAAATGGAAGCAGATGGCACACACAGAGATTGGTACAGTGTGGTTGAATGCTGCTGCTGGTGAGTATGGGGGCAGGGGACTGCCGCCGCTGCTGGTGATTCCCGGGGGGGGGGGGGTGAGCGAGTGCCGCAGCCGCTGCTGGTGTGTACCGGGGGGCAGGGGACTGCCTCTGCTTGTGATTCCCCGGGAGGGGGGGGGGGGGAGAGGCGAGTGCCGCCGCAGCCACGTTTGTGAGTCCTCGGGGGGAGCAGGTGTCGCCCTGGGAGGGTGAGCAGATGCCGCCGCCACCGCCATACCTCCCAACTTTTGCAAAGAGGGACATGCGCGCCGCAGTCCCCATAGCCACGCCCCTATAGCGACCCTCCATAGCCACGCCCATAGCCACATAGTATCCAATCCCCCCGTATAGTGGCCACATAGTAGCCAATGCCCCCATATAGTACCCACATAGTAGCCAATGCCCCCATATAGTGCCCCACATAGTAGCCAATGCCCCCATATAGTGCCCCACATAGTAGCCAATGCCCCCATATAGTACCCACATAGTAGCCAATTCCCCCATATAGTGCCCCATATAGTATCCAATCCCCCATATAGTGCCCCACATAGTAACCAATGCCCCCATATAGTGCCCACATAGTAGCCAATGCCTCCATATAGTGCCCACATAGTAGCCAATGCCCCCATATATGCCCCACATAGTAGCCAATGCCCCCATATAGTGCCCCACATAGTAGCCAATGCCCCCATATAGTGTGACCCGACTTGAAAAACAACAAACCAGTACCTCACCTGTCCGCCGGTCCCAGCAGCTCCTCTCCCGACACCTAGGGGAGCGGGTGTCACCGCCTCTGCTGCTGCTTTTGAGTCTGGCGGAGGGGCGGGTGCCGCTGCTGGGTGGGTGAGCCGCAAGTGTCATCCCGGGGGGGGGTATGCTGGGGGGTGAGCGGGCGCAGCTTCTGTTTGTGAGTGGGGGTGGGGGGGATCGGGGATGTCGGCTGGCTGCTGGGTGCCGCTGAGTCCCGGGGAGGGGGGGGGGGGAGGAGAATCGGGGATGTCGGCTGGCTGCTGGGTGCCGCTGAGTCCCGGGGGGGGGGGGGGGGGATGACTCAATCACCGGGACTGCTTGTGTGGGCCACAGGTGAGCTCAGAGGTCGGGGGGCACAAAATTGACCTGGGGGGAGGGAGACGGAAGACACAGAACAGCAGCTGTCAGTGTCCTCCCTCACTTCAGTGTGCTGGGTTAGAAGCCTAATCCGGCCCATTGATGAGACTGAAGACACGTGATGCCGTCTCGGAGGGTCGGGGCCAGGAGCAGGGATTCTCTGCATTCTGTGGGGGTGAGTGCACCTAGATAACAGCAAAACTGTGCAGAATCCATAGTAACTTTATATTGGAAAGATGGAAAGCTACGGGTGGGCAACGTATTAATGCAAAAAAATTTGGGGGGGGGAATACCCCTTTAAGTACAAAGTCTTATATCAATGCAAAGCTGTATAACCTGCTGCATACAAGTATCTTCAGAGTAAACCAGATTTTATTATGATAAAGAGACTCTGTGATTCCTCATCAAGCACCAACACAGCACACACACACTCCTTGGGTCATCTCCCCTTTCTGTAGGTGGCAGTACCAATATTCCGGGAGGGTCACTGCTCCACTCTGGACCACCGAGATAAGTACCCAAGGGACCCTGCAACAACTCGGCAGGTCACTGACCACAGGGGAACAAGGTATAGCCAGCCCGTTAAAATAAAAGCAGATGTGCCACCATACCTGTGTGCCCAACCGGCACTGGCATTACAACATGACATCAATGGGCCCGGCTACATCTGGGCCAACCACCATAGAACTGGCGTCACACTTTACCATCTGACAAATGACCGGCCGTACCTCCACACCGGGGGTCACCACACTTCCATCCAACTTCCTCCTCTCCGGCCTTCCATACAACCTCCTCCTCTCTGGCCTTCCATCTTATCTAACCTCCTCCTCTCCGGCCTTCCATCTTATCTAACCTCCTCCTCTCCGGCCTTCCATCTAACCTCCTCCTCTCCGGCCTTCCATCTAACCTCCTCCTCTCCGGCCTTCCATCTAACCTCCTCCTCTCCGGCCTTCCATCTAACCTCCTCCTCTCCGGCCTTCCATCTAACCTCCTCCTCTCCGGCCTTCCATCTAACCTCCTCCTCTCCGGCCTTCCATCTAACCTCCTCCTCTCCGGCCTTCCATCTAACCTCCTCCTCTCCGGCCTTCCATCTAACCTCCTCCTCTCCGGCCTTCCATCTAACCTCCTCCTCTCCGGCCTTCCATCTAACCTCCTCCTCTCCGGCCTTCCATCTAACCTCCTCCTCTCCGGCCTTCCATCTAACCTCCTCCTCTCCGGCCTTCCATCTAACCTCCTCCTCTCCGGCCTTCCATCTAACCTCCTCCTCTCCGGCCTTCCATCTAACCTCCTCCTCTCCGGCCTTCCATCTAACCTCCTCCTCTCCGGCCTTCCATCTAACCTCCTCCTCTCCGGCCTTCCATCTAACCTCCTCCTCTCCGGCCTTCCATCTAACCTCCTCCTCTCCGGCCTTCCATCTAACCTCCTCCTCTCCGGCCTTTCATCTAACCTCCTCCTCTCCGGCCTTCCATCTAACCTCCTCCCTTATCACTTGTACAGCGCTCGGGAATAAGGGCGCTTTAAAAAATAAATAATAACAGAGTAAGAAGAGTACAGCCAGTAGATAGTCCATGGCTATATGTATCCAGGAAGACTCTGGGGTTGGTGATGGCTGCAGGAGCCCAGCGGGTCTGTTTCTGAGGACCTTGTTCTGGGCACAGCTGATACATACAGAGACATGGTCCTAACACCCTTGACAAGGGTAGGCCACCAACAGTGCCAGGTTACCAAGTCTAGTGTCTTGGGCCTCCAGCTGACCATCTTACTTAGAGCTGTGCCCTCAGGGAAAGGATCCATCTTTGATTTGCAGATGGCACGGATGTCTTTGGGGTTCGTTATTATATTGTGTCTCCTCCGAATGATCATAAAACCACAAGAACGCATCAGCTCTGACATTTTTATCTTCAGACTAAAGATGTAGCTGGGAATTGAAGCGGGGGAAGAAGAGCGCCCATCTGGCTTCACGTGGGTTCAGACATTGGACGGTCTGTAGGTGGATCAGGTTCTTGTGGCCTCTGTGTAGATGATCATGAGATGATCCCTCTAGCAGTGCCATTCTTCCAGGGCGAGCATGATGGCCAGCAGTTCTCTATCTCCGACTATCTCCTTTTCGGCCAGGGAAAAGAGCTCAGAAAAGACGCCAAATGTGACCATCTTCCCCTTGGAAGTCTTCTGTGACAGAACTGCATCCGCACTCACAGAAGAGCCATCAACCTCCAAGAATGGTGCCGACCTCCGGGATGGTGCCGAATACGTGCCGATGCAATGGGGGGGACACTGCCCCCATCATACTCATCACCCCTTCACCCCCCCATCATTTCTGCACCAAATGAAAACTTGATTTATTATTGTATCAGATTCTTATTTCATGTAATAAAAAAGTGAATAATTATAACTCCTACAATGTAATTATCCAGAATGTTCTATAGATTCACAGCTGACGTTACCGACCATAAATATAACCCCCCCTCCCAATTCTGTGTAGGTGGTCGGCAGCGTATCAGATACTTATTATCCCCCTGTACATAATCATTATATCACACATAGATCACCATGACATCACACACTGATCACCATGACATCACACATGGATCACACGAAGGGCTTGCCTTGACGATCCTTAGATCATTCAGGCTGCCCATTTAAGTCAGTGGCGGTCTGCTGCCACCACTCCTATTACATGGAGTGACCATCGCTACACAAATCGTGATCTTTCAACATGTGCTAATACACTAAACGATTGTCGGCTTGAACGGCATCTAATCGGCTAAATAAGGCCAGTAATCTTTTTGTGTAATCGGCCATTAGTCCAGTTTTAGACAGGAGACACATGCCATGTCCAGCTGCCACCACTAGAGGGAGGCAGAGCTCCAGCTGTCTGCTTACACCACTGACTTCTAGTTACTGTTTCACCCCCCTCCCTATAAATAATACACAAATCATTCTATTTGTTCCGGCCGCACGTGGAATCGCCTGAACTATTAAACAATCCTATTCCTGATCTCACACGGTAAACGGTGCAAGTACTAAGTTACGGCAAGGCGCAAAACTGCAGAATTTTGGTCAAATTACATTTTTTAAAATTTTTTATAAAAAGTGATAAAAAAGTTGCATATATACAAGGAAGGAAGGAAAGAAGGAAGGGAAAAAGGAGGGAAGGAAGGACGGAGGGACGGATGGAAGGCGCTGACTGTGAGTATATACAGAGGTAGAGGGAGGGCGCTGACTGTCGGTATATACAGAGGTAGAGGGAAGGTGCTGACTGTCAGTATATACAGAGGTAGAGGGAGGGCGCTGACTGTCGGTATATACAGAGGTAGAGGGAAGGCGCTGACTGTCAGTATATACAGAGGTAGAGGGAAGGCGCTGACTGTCAGTATATACAGAGGTAGAGGGAGGGCGCTGACTGTCAGTATATACAGAGGTAGAGGGAGGGCGCTGACTGTCAGTATATACACAGGATAGAGGGAGGGCGCTGACTGTCAGTATATACAGAGGTAGATAGAGGGCGCTGACTGTCAGTATATACAGAGGTAGAGGGAAGGCGCTGACTGTCAGTATATACAGAGGTAGAGGGAAGGCGCTGACTGTCAGTATATACAGAGGTAGAGGGAAGGCGCTGACTGTCAGTATATACAGAGGTAGATAGAGGGCGCTGACTGTCAGTATACACAGAGGTAGAGGGAAGGCGCTGACTGTCAGTATATACACAGGATAGAGGGAAGGCGCTGACTGTCAGTATATACAGAGGTAGAGGGAGGGCGCTGACTGTCAGTATATACAGCGGTAGAGGGAAGGCGCTGACTGTCAGTATATACAGAGGTAGAGGGAGGGCTTGACTGTGAGTATATACAGAGGTAGAGGGAGGGCGCTGACTGTCAGTATATACAGAGGTAGAGGGAGGGCGCTGACTGTCAGTATATACAGAGGTAGAGGGAGGGCGCTGACTGTCAGTATATACAGAGGTAGAGGGAGGGCGCTGACTGTCAGTATATACAGAGGTAGAGGGAGGGCGCTGACTGTCAGTATATACAGCGGTAGAGGGAAGGCGATGACTGTCGGTATATACAGAGGTAGAGGGAGGGCTTGACTGTGAGTATATACAGAGGTAGAGGGAGGGCGCTGACTGTCAGTATATACAGAAATAGATAGAGGGCGCTGACTGTGAGTATATACAGAGGTAGAGGGAGGGCGCTGACTGTCAGTATATACAGAAATAGATAGAGGGCGCTGACTGTGAGTATATACAGAGGTAGAGGGAAGGCGATGACTGTCAGTATATACAGCGGTAGAGGGAAGGCACTGACTGTCAGTATATACAGAGGTAGAGGGAGGGCGCTGACTGTCAGTATATACAATGGTAGAGGGAGGGCTTGACTGTGAGTATATACAGTGGTAGAGGGAGGGCGCTGACTGTCAGTATATACAGAGGTAGAGGGAAGGCGATGACTGTCAGTATATACAGCGGTAGAGGGAAGGCGCTGACTGTCAGTATATACAGAGGTAGAGGGAGGGCGCTGACTGTCAGTATATACAGAGGTAGAGGGAGGGCGCTGACTGTCAGTATACAGGCTGGGCAGGTCCCGCCACCACTATGGGGCAGACAAGCAGGGACTGGAGGAGTCTTATCTGGAATCTCCCGGAGAAGGAGCGGCCACATGAATGGCGCATTGTGAGGAGACGGGAATCACATGTCAGGGCAGACGCTGCTTTACTGCACTACAGCCTGGGGTGTACCGTCTCATCTGCCCCATCATCTATGGCTGTATGACAGATCTGGCGTTACCATGGTAACACCTCAGCTACTACTAACCCTGCCATACTGTATTCATAAGTCATAAGCGCAGTACAGCACCGAGCAGAACATGTGGGAAGGGGCGAAGCATAGACCCCCAGCCTCACAGCGACCGGAGCCCAGCACCAGGGAGACCCCCAGCCTCACAGCGACCGGAGACCGGCACCAGGGAGACCCCCAGCCTCACAGCGACCGGAGACCGGCACCAGGGAGACCCCCAGCCTCACAGCGACCGGAGCCCGGCACCAGGGAGACCCCCAGCCTCACAGCGACCGGAGCCCGGCACCAGGGAGACCCCCAGCCTCACAGCGACCGGAGCCCGGCACCAGGGAGACCCCCAGCCTCACAGCGACCGGAGCCCCGCACCAGGGAGACCCCCAGCCTCACAGCGACCGGAGCCCAGCACCCGGGAGACCCCCAGCCTCACAGCGACCGGAGCCCAGCACCAGGGAGACCCCCAGCCTCACAGCGACCGGAGCCCGGCACCAGGGAGACCCCCAGCCTCACAGCGACCGGAGCCCGGCACCAGGGAGACCCCCAGCCTCACAGCGACCGGAGCCCGGCACCAGGGAGACCCCCAGCCTCACAGCGACCGGAGCCCGGCACCAGGGAGACCCCCAGCCTCACAGCGACCGGAGCCCGGCACCAGGGAGACCCCCAGCCTCACAGCGACCGGAGCCCGGCACCAGGGAGACCCCCAGCCTCACAGCGACCGGATCCCGGCACCAGGGAGACCCCCAGCCTCACAGCGACCGGATCCCGGCACCAGGGAGACCCCCAGCCTCACAGCGACCGGAGCCCAGCACCACAGAGACCCCCAGCCTGACAGAGACCGGAGATCGGCACCAGGGAGACCCCCAGCCTGACAGCGACCGGAGACCGGCACCAGGGAGACCCCCAGCCTCACAGCGACCGGAGCCCAGCACCAGGGAGACCCCCAGCCTCACAGCGACCGGAGCCCGGCACCAGGGAGACCCCCAGCCTCACAGTGACCAGAGCCCGGCACAAGGGAGACCCCTAGCCTGACAGCGACCAGAGCCCGGCACCACAGAGACCCCCAGCCTGACAAAAGCCAGAGCCCGGCACCAGGGAGACCCCCAGCAACAGGGCGACCTATGGACCCCCAGCCTGACAGCAACCTCCCTGGTGTTTAGGGGGGTTAGTATATGACCTCCCTGGTGTCTGGGGGTTAGTATATGACCTCCCTGGTGTTTGGGGGGGGGGGGGGGGGGGTTAGTATATGACCTCCCTGGTGTCTGGGGGGGTTAGTATATGACCTCCCTGGTGTCTGGGGGGGTTAGTATATGACCTCCCTGGTGTCTGGGGGGGTTAGTATATGACCTCCCTGGTGTCTGGGGGTTAGTATATGACCTCCCTGGTGTTTGGGGGGGGGGGGGGGTTAGTATATGACCTCCCTGGTGTCTGGGGGGGTTAGTATATGACCTCCCTGGTGTCTGGGGGGGTTAGTATATGACCTCCCTGGTGTCTGGGGGGGTTAGTATATGACCTCCCTGGTGTCAGGGGGTGTTAGTATATGACCTCCCTGGTGTCTGGGGGGGGGGGGGGGGGGTTAGTATATGACCTCCCTGGTGTCTGGGGGTGTTAGTATGTGACCTCCCTGGTGTCTGGGGGTGTTAGTATATGACCTCCCTGGTGTCTGGGGGTGTTAGTATATGACCTCCCTGGTGTCTGGGGGTGTTAGTATATGACCTCCCTGGTGTCTGGGGGTGTTAGTATATGACCTCCCTGGTGTCTGGGGGGGTTAGTATATGACCTCCCTGGTGTCTGGGGGGGTTAGTATATGACCTCCCTGGTGTCTGGGGGGGTTAGTATATGACCTCCCTGGTGTCTGGGGGGTTAGTATATGACCCCCCTGGTGTCTGGGGGTTAGTATATGACCTCCCTGGTGTCTGGGGGGGTTAGTATATGACCTCCCTGGTGTCTGGGGGGTTAGTATATGACCTCCCTGGTGTCTGGGGGGGGGTTAGTATATGACCTCCCTGGTGTCTGGGGGGGTTAGTATATGACCTCCCTGGTGTCTGGGGGGGTTAGTATATGACCTCCCTGGTGTCTGGGGGGGGGGGGTTAGTATATGACCTCCCTGGTGTCTGGGGGGTTAGTATATGACCTCCCTGGTGTCTGGGGGTTAGTATATGACCTCCCTGGTTTCTGGGGGGTTAGTATATGACCTCCCTGGTGTCTGTGGGGTTAGTATATGACCTCCCTGGTGTCTGGGGATTAGTATATGACCTCCCTGGTGTCTGTGGGGTTAGTATATGACCTCCCTGGTGTTTGGGGGGGTTAGTATATGATTTCCCTGGTGTCTGGGGGTTAGTATATGTCCTCCCTGGTGTTTGGGGGGGTTAGTATATGACCACCCTGGTGTCTGGGGGTTAGTATGACCTCCCTGGTGTCTGGGGGGGTTAGTATATGACCTCCCTGGTGTCTGGGGGGTTAGTATATGACCTCCCTGGTGTCTGGGGGTTAGTATATGACCCCCCTGGTGTCTGGGGGTTAGTATATGACCCCCCTGGTGTCTGGGGGGGGTTAGTATATGACCTCCCTGGTATCTGGGGGGGTTAGTATATGACCTCCCTGGTGTCTGGGGGTTAGTATATGACCTCCCTGGTGTCTGGGGGGTTAGTATATGACCTCCCTGGTGTCTGGGGGGTTAGTATATGACCTCCTTGGTGTCAGGGGGGTTAGTATATGACCACCTTGGTGTCAGGGGGGTTAGTATATGACCTCCCTGGTGTCTGGGGGATTAGTATGTGTCCTCCCTGGTGTCTGGGGGTTAGTATATGACCTCCCTGGTGTCTGGGGGTTAGTATATGTCCACTTTGGTGTTTTGGGGGGGGTTAGTATATGACCTCCCTGGTGTCTGGGGGTTAGTATATGACCTCCCTGGTGTCTGGGGGGGTTAGTATATGACCTCCCTGGTGTCTGGGGGGTTAGTATATGACCTCCCTGGTGTCTGGGGGTGTTAGTATGTGACCTCCCTGATGTCTGGGGGGTTAGTATATGACCTCCCTGGTGTCTGGGGGTGTTAGTATATGACCTCCCTGGTGTCTGGGGGTGTTAGTATATGACCTCCCTGGTGTCTGGGGGGGTTAGTATATGACCTCCCTGGTGTCTGGGGGGGTTAGTATATGACCTCCCTGGTGTCTGGGGGGGTTAGTATATGACCTCCCTGGTGTCTGGGGGGGTTAGTATATGACCTCCCTGGTGTCTGGGGGGGTTAGTATATGACCTCCCTGGTGTCTGGGGGGGTTAGTATATGACCTCCCTGGTGTCTGGGGGGGTTAGTATATGACCTCCCTGGTGTCTGGGGGGGGTTAGTATATGACCTCCCTGGTGTCTGGGGGTTAGTATATGACCTCCCTGGTGTCTGGGGGGGTTAGTGTATGACCTCCCTGGTGTCTGGGGGGTTAGTATATGACCCCCCTGGTGTCTGGGGGTTAGTATATGACCTCCCTGGTGTCTGGGGGGGTTAGTATATGACCTCCCTGGTGTCTGGGGGGTTAGTATATGACCTCCCTGGTGTCTGGGGGGGTTAGTATATGACCTCCCTGGTGTCTGGGGGGGTTAGTATATGACCTCCCTGGTGTCTGGGGGGGTTAGTATATGACCTCCCTGGTGTCTGGGGGGGTTAGTATATGACCTCCCTGGTGTCTGGGGGGGTTAGTATATGACCTCCCTGGTGTCTGGGGGGGGGGTTAGTATATGACCTCCCTGGTGTCTGGGGGGGGGTTAGTATATGACCTCCCTGGTGTCTGGGGGGGTTAGTATATGACCTCCCTGGTGTCTGGGGGGGTTAGTATATGACCTCCCTGGTGTCTGGGGGGGGGGGGTTAGTATATGACCTCCCTGGTGTCTGGGGGGGGGGGGGGTTAGTATATGACCTCCCTGGTGTCTGGGGGTTAGTATATGACCTCCCTGGTGTCTGGGGGTTAGTATATGACCTCCCTGGTTTCTGGGGGGTTAGTATATGACCTCCCTGGTGTCTGTGGGGTTAGTATATGACCTCCCTGGTGTCTGGGGATTAGTATATGACCTCCCTGGTGTTTGGGGGGGTTAGTATATGATTTCCCTGGTGTCTGGGGGTTAGTATATGTCCTCCCTGGTGTTTGGGGGGGTTAGTATATGACCACCCTGGTGTCTGGGGGTTAGTATGACCTCCCTGGTGTCTGGGGGGGTTAGTATATGACCTCCCTGGTGTCTGGGGGGTTAGTATATGACCTCCCTGGTGTCTGGGGGTTAGTATATGACCCCCCTGGTGTCTGGGGGTTAGTATATGACCCCCCTGGTGTCTGGGGGGGTTAGTATATGACCTCCCTGGTGTCTGGGGATTAGTATATGACCTCCCTGGTGTCTGGGGGGGTTAGTATATGACCTCCCTGGTATCTGGGGGGTTAGTATATGACCTCCCTGGTGTCTGGGGGTTAGTATATTACCTCCCTGGTGTCTGGGGGGTTAGTATATGACCTCCCTGGTGTCTGGGGGGTTAGTATATGACCTCCTTGGTGTCAGGGGGGTTAGTATATGACCACCTTGGTGTCTGGGGGGTTAGTATATGACCTCCCTGGTGTCTGGGGGATTAGTATGTGTCCTCCCTGGTGTCTGGGGGTTAGTATATGACCTCCCTGGTGTCTGGGGGTTAGTATATGATTTCCCTGGTGTCTGGGGGTTAGTATATGTCCACTTTGGTGTTTTGGGGGGGGGGTTAGTATATGACCTCCCTGGTGTCTGGGGGTTAGTATATGACCTCCCTGGTGTCTGGGGGGGTTAGTATATGACCTCCCTGGTGTCTGGGGGGTTAGTATATGACCTCCCTGGTGTCTGGGGGGTTAGTATATGACCTCCCTAGTGTCTGGGGGGTTAGTATATGACCTCCCTGGTGTCTGGGGGGGTTAGTATATGACCTCCCTGGTGTCTGAGGGTTAGTATACAACCTCCCTGGTGTCTGGGGGTTAGTATATAACCTCCCTGGTGTCTGGGGGTTAGTATATGACCTCCCTGGTGTCTGGGGGTTAGTATATGACCTCCCTGGTGTCTGGGGGTTAGTATAGGATCCTGTAACATCCCTCTGGCCTGTGTGTGAGTCCTCCTGTGGGATCTTTCCCATGATCCTCCAGGTGTATTAGCGCTCTGTATTCTTAGTAACCCCGCCATAAATATCAGGTGTATTATTAGTAACAATGACTCCACCCTCAGGCTGATCCCTGCAATTACCCATCAGCCTCATTATATCACATTACGTGACGGGCACCGCAACAACCATATAGGAATCAACACCGGCCACAGATACAGCACTGGCTACAGGGGCCACGCCAGGGTCCGCCTCCACTACATACATCACTACAGGGGCCCAGAGGCTGAGGGGCCACGCCAGGATCCGCCTCCGCTACATACATTCCCATGGGGCCCAGAGGCTGAGGGCCCAATGTGAGGGTGTATCTAACCCTATCATGAATAACACTGAGTATCATGATTTATACTGTCTGCTGGCCTGAGTAGCTAAGCCTGTGTATCTAAGCCAGAGTATCTAAGCCTGTGTTTTTTCAGACTCCTCTTTTGCATATTTAAATTTGTGGAGCATCAGTGGAGACTCTTGAGTGAGCATCCCACGGGGCGGCTGTCTGTGGATGGATTCCCACGGGGCGGCTGTCTGTGGATGGATTCCCACGGGGCGGCTGTCTGCGGATGGATTCCCACGGGGCGGCTGTCTGCGGATGGATTCCCACGGGGCGGCTGTCTGCGGATGGATTCCCACGGGGTGGCTGTCTGCGGATGGATTCCCACGGGGCGGCTGTCTGCGGATGGATCCCCCGGGGCGGCTGTCTGCGGATGGATCCCCCGGGGCGGCTGTCTGTGGATGGATCCCTCGGGGCGGCTGTCTGTGGATGGATCCCTCGGGGCGGCTGTCTGTGGATGGATCCCCCGGGGCGGCTGTCTGTGGATGGATTCCCACGGGGCGGCTGTCTGTGGATGGATCCCTCGGGGCGGCTGTCTGTGGATGGATCCCTCGGGGCGGCTGTCTGTGGATGGATCCCTCGGGGCGGCTGTCTGTGGATGGATCCCCGGGGCGGCTGTCTGTGGATGGATTCCCACGGGGCGGCTGTCTGTGGATGGATCCCTCGGGGCGGCTGTCTGTGGATGGGCTATCTCTCAGGGTGGTGGGTTGCTCTCCCCATCTGGAGGCGCCCCCTGGTGACAGGCTCAGGATACGCTGCTATGTGTGCAGGGATATCCGGCTGTTCCCGTGTTTGGAGACAACCGAGGCTCCACAGACACTGACTCCTTATTTGCATCCTGTCAGCCAGATCTAAGCCCATAATGTGCAATACTTTCTGCTTAACTGATGTATCCAATCCTACCATGTGTGATACTGTCTGCTAGGTTGTGTATCTAATCCTATCACATGTGATACTATCTGCCGCATCTAAACCTGTCATGTATGATACACTTTCTGGCACCTGACCTGTTGGGTCTTGTGTAGGGCTCATGTTATATGTGTGATACTGACTTATGACCTGTGTATCTAAGCCTACGACGTGTGATACTGTCTGCTGTATCTAAGCCTGTGCTGTGTGATACACTCTATGGCGCTATCAGGAGTGTGACTTGCTGGGTCTTGTAAGGTAGACGTTGTGTGTGATACTGTCTGATAAACTGTGTATCTAAGCCTATGACGTGTGATACCACCTGCCATATCTAAGCCTGTGCTGTGTGATACTGTCTGATAATCTGTGTATCTAAGCCTATGATGTGTGATACCACCTGCTGTATCTAAGCCTGTGCTGTGTGATACACTCGCTGTGGCGCTATCAGAAGAGTGACTTGCTGGGTCTTGTAGGGCAGACGTCATGTGTGTGATACTGTCTGATAATCTGTGTATCTAAGCCTATAACGTGTGATACCGCCTGCTGTATCTAAGCCTGTGCTGTGTGATACACTCGCTGTGGCGCTATCAGGAGAGTGACTTGCTGGGTCTTGTAGGGCAGACGTCATGTGTGTGATACTGTCTGATAATCTGTGTATCTAAGCCTATAACGTGTGATACCGCCTGCTGTATCTAAGCCTGTGCTGTGTGATACACTCGCTGTGGCGCTATCAGGAGAGTGACTTGCTGGGTCTTGTAGGGCAGACGTCATGTGTGTGATACTGTCTGATAATCTGTGTATCTAAGCCTATAACGTGTGATACCGCCTGCTGTATCTAAGCCTGTGCTGTGTGATACACTCGCTGTGGCGCTATCAGGAGAGTGACTTGCTGGGTCTTGTAGGGCAGACGTCATGTGTGTGATACTGTCTGATAATCTGTGTATCTAAGCCTATAACGTGTGATACCGCCTGCTGTATCTAAGCCTGTGCTGTGTGATACACTCGCTGTGGCGCTATCAGGAGAGTGACTTGCTGGGTCTTGTAGGGCAGACGTCATGTGTGTGATACTGTCTGATAATCTGTGTATCTAAGCCTATAACGTGTGATACCGCCTGCTGTATCTAAGCCTGTGCTGTGTGATACACTCGCTGTGGCGCTATCAGGAGAATGACTTGCTGGGTCTTGTAGGGCAGACGTCATGTGTGTGATACTGTCTGATAATCTGTGTATCTAAGCCTATAACGTGTGATACCGCCTGCTGTATCTAAGCCTGTGCTGTGTGATACACTCGCTGTGGCGCTATCAGGAGAGTGACTTGCTGGGTCTTGTAGGGCAGACGTCATGTGTGTGATACTGTCTGATAATCTGTGTATCTAAGCCTATAACGTGTGATACCGCCTGCTGTATCTAAGCCTGTGCTGTGTGATACACTCGCTGTGGCGCTATCAGGAGAGTGACTTGCTGGGTCTTGTAGGGCAGACGTCATGTGTGTGATACTGTCTGATAATCTGTGTATCTAAGCCTATAACGTGTGATACCGCCTGCTGTATCTAAGCCTGTGCTGTGTGATACACTCGCTGTGGCGCTATCAGGAGAGTGACTTGCTGGGTCTTGTAGGGCAGACGTCATGTGTGTGATACTGTCTGATAATCTGTGTATCTAAGCCTATGACGTGTGATACCGCCTGCTGTATCTAAGCCTGTGCTGTGTGATACACTCGCTGTGGCGCTATCAGGAGAGTGACTTGCTGGGTCTTGTAGGGCAGACGTCATGTGTGTGATACTGTCTGATAATCTGTGTATCTAAGCCTATAACGTGTGATACCGCCTGCTGTATCTAAGCCTGTGCTGTGTGATACACTCGCTGTGGCGCTATCAGGAGAGTGACTTGCTGGGTCTTGTAGGGCAGACGTCATGCTTGTGAGTCATGTGAAAGTCATTGTACGCTGCATGCACCGTGACCGGGGAGAATCAGACCCTGGGGGGCGCCGCTGCTTCCTGCACAGACCCCGGATTGTTCCCAGGATCACATGACGACTTTCTGGACGCTGTCCCAGCAGTGGAGGGGTCTCTACTGGGAGGAAGGGGTTAATGTTCTATTGTATAACACTGTTCTAAAGTCCACAGAACTCCTACACACACAGACAAATCGCTGCGACCACCTTCCCCGATCGCCGCAGTCACCCCTCCCCGGACGCTGCAGTCACCCCTCCCCGGACGGTGGCCCCCTGAGGCTGCAGGTACCTGCACACACTTCACAGCACTTACCTGCGGGGTGTCAACCAACATGCTCCTCCGAAACCGCCCCCTTCGGATCTCCATCTCCAGTGCAGAGCATCGCGCCACTGTGACCCGACTGCGGTGATTGCGGCAGAACATGATGGGAATGGTGCGACCCCGGATCAGGGGCGATCAGGATCAGAACTTGTGTGTATGAGATTCCCGGGAATTCCTGAGGGGATTACTGCCTGTGAGCTGAGAGCAGAACCATCTCCTCCTCCTCCTCCTCCCTCAGCTCCGGACTACTCCTCCCATAGGACTCACCTCTTACCTGCCCGTCCCCCCTCCGTCCATGTGTGTGGGGACGGATACAATCACATTATATTCATACAGGGAGGAGCCTCCTCTGCCACCCCCATACCGTATCCCATCACCAAGCCCCAAGGCAGGATACAGCGTGACATATGCATCCTCCCCTCATACATGTCACCAGTCACTGACTACTATACACAGCCATCTGCATCATGTGTCAGAGGGAGGATACACAGGGTAGGATATGTATTACATGTGTGATATTACATGGATAGTGTCTGTATTACATGGGTGATATTATACAGGGAGATATGTATTACTTGTGTGATATTATAAAGGATGGGGATTTGTATTACATGTGTGATATTACACAGGAGGAGGATATGTATTACATGTGTGATATTACACAGGAGGATATGTATTACATGTGTGATATTACACAGGAGGATATGTATTACATGTGTGATATTAGCAGGAAGAGGATATGTATTACATGTGTGATATTACACAGGAGGATATGTATTACATGTGTGATATTAGATAGGAGGAGGATATGTATTACATGTGTGATATTATACAGGGGGATATGTATTACATGTGTCATATTACACAGGGGGAGGATATGTATTACATGTGTCATATTACACAGGAGGAAGAGGATATGTATTACATGTGTCATATTACACAGGAGGATATGTATTACATGTGTCATATTACACAGGGGGATATGTATTACATGTGTGATATTATACAGGGGGATATGTATTACATGTGTGATATTATACAGGGGAGGATATGTATTACATGTGTGATATTATACAGGGGAGGATATGTATTACATGTGTGATATTATACAGGGGGATATGTATTACATGTGTGATATTACATGGATAGTGTCTGTATTACATGTGTGATATTATACAGGGAGATATGTATTACTTGTGTGATATTATACAGGGGAGGATATGTATTACATGTGTGACATTACAAAGAAGCATATGTATTACATGTGTGATATTATACAGGGGAGGATATGTATTACATGTGTGACATTACAAAGAAGCATATGTATTACATGTGTGATATTACACAGGAGGAGGATATGTATTACATGAGTGATATTACACAGGAGGATATGTATTATATGTATGATATTACACAGGAGGAGGATATGCATTACATGTGTCATATTACACAGAAGGAGGATATGTATTACATGTGTGATATTACACAGAGGAGGAGGATATGTATTACATGTGTGATATTATACAGGGGAGGATATGTATTACATGTGTCATATTACACAGGAAGATATGTATTACATGTGTCATATTACACAGGAGGAGGATATGTATTACATGTGTGATATAACAAAGGGGGAGGATATGTATTACATGTGTGATATTATACAGGGGAGGATATGTATTACATGTGTCATATTACACAGGAGGATATGTATTACATGTGCCATATTACACGGGGGGATATGTGTTACATGTGTGATATTACACAGGAGGATATGTATTACATGTGTGATATTACACAGGAGGATATGTGTTACATGTGTGATGTTATACAAGAGGATATGTATTACATGTGTGATATTATACAGAGGAGGATATGTATAACATGTGTCAAATTACACAGGAGGAGGATATGTATTACATGTGTGATATTACACGGGGAGGAGGATATGTAATACATGTATGATATTACAGAGGAGGAGGATATGTATTAAATGTGTGATATTACACAGGAGGAGAATATGTATTACATGTATGATATTATACAGGAGGAGGATATGTATTAAATGTGTGATATTACACAGGAGGAGGATATGTATTACATGTGTCATATTACACAGGAGGAGGATATGTATTACATGTGTGATATTACATAGCAGGAGGATATGTATTACATGTGTGATATTACACAGGGGAGGATATGTATTACATGTGTGATATTACACAGGGGGATATGTATTACATGTGTGATATACAGGGGAAGGACATGTATTACATGTGTGATATTACACAGGAGGATATGTATTACATGTGTGATATTACACAGGGGGATATGTATTACATGTGTGATATTACACAGGAGGATATGTATTACATGTGTGATATTATACAGGGGGGGGATATGTATTACATGTGTGATATTACACAGGAGGATATGTATTACATGTGTGATATTACACAGGAGGATATGTATTACATGTGTGATATTACACAGGGGGATATGTATTACATGTGTGATATTATACAGGGGGAGGATATGTATTACATGTGTGAAATTACACAGGAAGATATGTATTACATGTGTGATATTATACAGGGGGAGGATATGTATTACATGTGTGATATTACACAGGAGGATATGTATTACATGTGTGAAATTACACAGGAGGATATGTATTACATGTGTGATATTACACAGGAGGATATGTATTACATGTGTGATATTACACAGGGGGATATGTATTACATGTGTGATATTATACAGGGGGAGGATATGTATTACATGTGTGAAATTACACAGGAAGATATGTATTACATGTGTGATATTACACAGGGGGAGGATATGTATTACATGTGTGAAATTACACAGGAAGATATGTATTACATGTGTGATATTACACAGGGGGAGGATATGTATTACATGTGTGATATTACAAGGGGGGGATATGTATTACATGTGTGATATTATACAGGGGGAGGATATGTATTACATGTGTGATATTACAAGGGGGGGATATGTATTACATGTGTGATATTACACAGGAGGATATGTATTACATGTGTGATATTACACAGGGGGATATGTATTACATGTGTGATATTATACAGGGGGAGGATATGTATTACATGTGTGAAATTACACAGGAAGATATGTATTACATGTGTGATATTATACAGGGGGAGGATATGTATTACATGTGTGATATGTAATCATTATCCTAAGGTCCTTGTCTGAGGAGCTCACAGCCATTTCATTGCCCCCCCCCCCCCCCGGCAGCCATATCACACGCCTATATACAGCCGCTGAATAATTTACATCTTCTGCTCCATGGATATCCATTACCAGCCTGAAAGCCATCACAGCAGAAGATGAGGAGGAGGAGCACAGACGCCCACCAGAGACACAGGAAGCCACCAGCTCTGCAGATCCTGGGCCACCGCCAGCTCCAGATGGTAACAATCACACAGAGAAGCACACTAACCCCATCAGTGCCAGAGAGGAGCCCCCCGACCCCACCATACAGGAGCCCCGCCCCTGCTGACACTGACCACACCCCCAAAGTAATCACAGTACCCACACCTAGCACCAGACACCACTGTAGCCTCTACATGGTCACAGGTACGGCGGGGGTGGGTGTGTGAAGGAGTAATACTCTGCAGGGCGGGGAGATGTGGAGGAGGAATACTCTGCAGGGCGGGGGTGGAGGAGGAATACTCTGCAGGGTGGGTGGGAGTGTGGAGGAGGAATACTCTGCAGAGCAGAGAGGGGGGTGTGTGGAGAAGGAATACTTTGCAGGGTGGGTGTGTCGAGGAGGAATACTCTGCAGGGCGGGGGGGTGGTGGAGGAATACTCTGCAGGGCGGGCAGTGGGGTGGAAGAATACTCTGCAGGGCAGGGGTGTGTGGAGGAGGAATACTTTGCAGGGTGGGTGTGTGGAGGAGGAATACTTTGCAGAGCAGGGTGGGGGGGGGGAATACTCTGCAGGGCGGGGGGGGCGGTGGCGGAATACTCTGCAGAGCAGGGCGGAAATGGAGGAATACTCTGCAGGCCGGGGGGGGGGAAGAATACTCTGCAGAGCAGGGCGGGAATGGAGGAATACTCTGCAGTGAGGGGGGGTGGGTGGAGGAATACTCTGCAGTGAGGGGGGGTGGGTGGAGGAATACTCTGCAGGGAGGGGGGGTGGATAGAAGAATACTCTGCAGAGCAGGGCGGGGGTGTGCGTGGAGGAGAAATACTCTGCAGGGCGGGTGTGTGTGGAGGAGGAATACTCTGCAGGGCAGGGGTGTGTGGAGGAATACTCTGCAGGGCGGGGGGGGGGTGGAGGAGGAATACTCTGCAGGGCGGGGGGGGGGTGTGTGGAGGAGGAATACTCTGCAGGGCGGGGGGGGTTGTGGGGAGGAATACTCTGCAGGGTGGGTGTGTCGAGGAGGAATACTCTGCAGGGCGAGGGGGGGGGTGGAAGAATACTCTGCAGTGCAGGGCGGGGGTGGAGGAATACTCTGCAGCATGCGGTCGTTGTGAGGATGTTTGTCCCGCTGCACTTGCCGTACCTGCCTCCACATACATGGCGCTGTGACGCCGCTCTGCGCGCTGTTATTTTCTTCCCCCGGAAACAATAGTCAGTGATCCGTTCCCGGGTAGGTTGTGGTCGGAAAGTTTATCGGGTGAACAGGACCGGAAGCGCTGTGATCCCGGGGATAGAGGCTACCGGACACATGGAGGGAACGGGTAAGAGATTTATATTCATACAGACGCTATTATAGGGGGAGGAGATCATTATATACAGACACTATTATAGGGGGAGGAGATCATTATATACAGACACTATTATAGGGGGAGGAGATCATTATATACAGACACTATTATAGGGGAGGATCATTATATACAGACACTATTATAGGGGGAGGAGATCATTATATACAGACACTATTATAGGGGGAGGAGATCATTATATACAGACACTATTATAGGGGGAGGAGATCATTATATACAGACACTATTATAGGGGGAGATCATTATATACAGACACTATTATAGGGGGGGATCATTATATACAGACACTATTATAGGGGGAGGAGATCATTATATACAGACACTATTATAGGGGGAGGAGATCATTATATACAGACACTATTATAGGGGGAGATCATTATATACAGACACTATTATAGGGGGGATCATTATATACAGACACTATTATAGGGGAGGATCATTATATACAGACACTATTATAGGGGAGGAGATCATTATATACAGACACTATTATAGGGGAGGAGATCATTATATACAGACACTATTATAGGGGGAGGAGATCATTATATACAGACACTATTATAGGGGGAGGAGATCATTATATACAGACACTATTATAGGGGGAGGAGATCATTATATACAGACACTATTATAGGGGGAGATCATTATATACAGACACTATTATAGGGGGAGATCATTATATACAGACACTATTATAGGGGGAGATCATTATATACAGACACTATTATAGGGGGAGATCATTATATACAGACACTATTATAGGGGGAGGAGATCATTATATACAGACACTATTATAGGAGGAGATCATTATATACAGACACTATTATAGGGGGGGATCATTATATACAGACACTATTATAGGAGGAGATCATTATATACAGACACTATTATAGGGGGGATCATTATATACAGACACTATTATAGGGGGAGGAGATCATTATATACAGACACTATTATAGGAGGAGATCATTATATACAGACACTATTATAGGGGGAGGAGATCATTATATACAGACACTATTATAGGGGGAGGAGATCATTATATACAGACACTATTATAGGGGGAGATCATTATATACAGACACTATTATAGGGGGAGATCATTATATACAGACACTATTATAGGGGGAAAGCATTATATACAGACACTATTATAGGGGAGGAGATCATTATATACAGACACTATTATAGGGGGAGGATCATTATATACAGACACTATTATAGGGGGAGGAGATCATTATATACAGACACTATTATAAGGGGAGGAGATCATTATATACAGACACTATTATAGGGGGAGGAGATCATTATATACAGACACTATTATAGGGGGAGGAGATCATTATATACAGACACTATTATAGGGGGAGGAGATCATTATATACAGACACTATTATAGGGGGAGGAGATCATTATATACAGACACTATTATAGGGGGAGGAGATCATTATATACAGACACTATTATAGGGGGGATCATTATATACAGACACTATTATAGGGGGAGATCATTATATACAGACACTATTATAGGGGGAGATCATTATATACAGACACTATTATAGGAGGAGATCATTATATACAGACACTATATATAGGGGAGGAGATCATTATATACAGGACACTATTATAGGGGAGGGAAGATCATTATATACAGACACTATTATGGGGGGGGGGAGATCATTATATACAGACACTATTATAGGGGGGGGAGATCATTATATACAGACACTATTATAGGGGAGGAGATCATTATATACAGACACTATTATAGGAGGAGATCATTATATACAGACACTATTATAGGGGGAGGAGATCATTATATACAGACACTATTATAGGGGAGGGAGATCATTATATACAGACACTATTATAGGGGGGGGAGATCATTATATACAGACACTATTATAGGGGGGGGAGATCATTATATACAGACACTATTATAGGGGGAGGAGATCATTATATACAGACACTATTATAGGGGAGGAGATCATTATATACAGACACTATTATAGGGGGAGATCATTATATACAGACACTATTATAGGGGGAGATCATTATATACAGACACTATTATAGGGGGAGATCATTATATACAGACACTATTATAGGGGGAGGAGATCATTATATACAGACACTATTATAGGGGGAGGTCATTATATACAGACACTATTATAGGGGGAGGTCATTATATACAGACACTATTATAGGGGGAGGAGATCATTATATACAGACACTATTATAGGGGGAGGAGATCATTATATACAGACACTATTATAGGGGGAGGAGATCATTATATACAGACACTATTATAGGGGGAGAAGATCATTATATACAGACACTATTATAGGGGGGATCATTATATACAGACACTATTATAGGGGGAGGAGATCATTATATACAGACACTATTATAGGGGGAGGAGATCATTATATACAGACACTATTATAGGGGGAGATCATTATATACAGACACTATTATAGGGGAGGATCATTATATACAGACACTATTATAGGGGAGGATCATTATATACAGACACTATTATAGGGGGAGATCATTATATACAGACACTATTATAGGGGAGGATCATTATATACAGACACTATTATAGGGGAGGATCATTATATACAGACACTATTATAGGGGGAGGAGATCATTATATACAGACACTATTATAGGGGGAGGAGATCATTATATACAGACACTATTATAGGAGGAGATCATTATATACAGACACTATTATAGGGGGAGGAGATCATTATATACAGACACTATTATAGGGGGAAAGCATTATATACAGACACTATTATAGGGGGAAAGCATTATATACAGACACTATTATAGGGGGAGGAGATCATTATATACAGACACTATTATAGGGGGAAAGCATTATATACAGACACTATTATAGGGGGAGGAGATCATTATATACAGACACTATTATAGGGGGAGGAGATCATTATATACAGACACTATTATAGGAGGAGATCATTATATACAGACACTATTATAGGGGGAGGAGATCATTATATACAGACACTATTATAGGGGGAGGAGATCATTATATACAGACACTATTATAGGGGGAGAGATCATTATATACAGACACTATTATAGGGGGAGGAGATCATTATATACAGACACTATTATAGGGGGAGGAGATCATTATATACAGACACTATTATAGGGAGGAGATCATTATATACAGACACTATTATAGGGGGAGGAGATCATTATATACAGACACTATTATAGGGGGAGGAGATCATTATATACAGACACTATTATAGGGGGAGGAGATCATTATATACAGACACTATTATAGGGGGGGAGATCATTATATACAGACACTATTATAGGGGGAGGAGATCATTATATACAGACACTATTATAGGGGAGGAGATCATTATATACAGACACTATTATAGGGGGAGGAGATCATTATATACAGACACTATTATAGGAGGAGATCATTATATACAGACACTATTATAGGGGGAGGAGATCATTATATACAGACACTATTATAGGGGGGATCATTATATACAGACACTATTATAGGGGGAGATCATTATATACAGACACTATTATAGGGAGGAGATCATTATATACAGACACTATTATAGGGGAGGAGATCATTATATACAGACACTATTATAGGGGGGAGATCATTATATACAGACACTATTATAGGGGAGGAGATCATTATATACAGACACTATTATAGGGGAGGAGATCATTATATACAGACACTATTATAGGGGGAGGAGATCATTATATACAGACACTATTATAGGGGAGGATCATTATATACAGACACTATTATAGGGGGGAGGCATTATATACAGACACTATTATAGGGGGAGGAGATCATTATATACAGACACTATGATAGGGGGAGGAGATCATTATATACAGACACTAGTATAGGGGGAGGAGATCATTATATACAGACACTATTATAGGGGGAGGAAGATCATTATATACAGACACTATTATAGGGGAGGATCATTATATACAGACACTATTATAGGGGAGGAGATCATTATATACAGACACTATTATAGGGGAGGAGATCATTATATACAGACACTATTATAGGGGGAGATCATTATATACAGACACTATTATAGGGGGAGGATCATTATATACAGACACTATTATAGGGGGAGGATCATTATATACAGACACTATTATAGGGGGAGATCATTATATACAGACACTATTATAGGGGGAGGAGATCATTATATACAGACACTATGATAGGGGGAGGATTCATTATATACAGACACTATTATAGGGGGAGGAGATCATTATATACAGACACTCTATAGGGGGAGGAGATCATTATATACAGACACTATTATAGGGGAGGATCATTATATACAGACACTATTATAGGGGAGGACATTATATCCAGACACTATTATAGGGGAGGAGATCATTATATCACAGACACTATTATAGGGGGAAGGAGATCATTATATACAGATACTATTATAGGGGGAGGAGATCATTATATACAGACACTATTATAGGAGGAGATCATTAATATACAGACACTATTATAGGGGAGGAGATCATATATACAGACACTATTATAGGGGAGGAGATCATTATATACAGACACTATTATAGGGGAGGAGATCATTATATACAGACACTATTATAGGGGGAGGAGATCATTATATACAGACACTATATAGGGGGAGGAGATCATTATATACAGACACTATTATAGGGGGAGGAGATCATTATATACAGACACTATTATAGGGGGAGGAGATCATTATATACAGACACTATTATAGGGGGAAAGCATTATATACAGACACTATTATAGGGGGGAAAGCATTATATACAGACACTATTATAGGGGAGGAGATCATTATATACAGACACTATTATAGGGGGAAAGCATTATATACAGACACTATTATAGGGGGAGGAGATCATTATATACAGACACTATTATAGGGGGAGGAGATCATTATATACAGACACTATTATAGGAGGAGATCATTATATACAGACACTATTATAGGGGGAGGAGATCATTATATACAGACACTATTATAGGGGAGAGTCATTATATACAGACACTATTATAGGGGGAGGTCATTATATACAGACACTATTATAGGGGGAGGAGATCATTATATACAGACACTATTATAGGGGAGGAGATCATTATATACAGACACTATTATAGGGGAGGAGATCATTATATACAGACACTATTATAGGGGAGGAGATCATTATATACAGACACTATTATAGGGGAGGAGATCATTATATACAGACACTATTATAGGGGAGGAGATCATTATATACAGACACTATTATAGGGGGAGAAGATCATTATATACAGACACTATTATAGGGGGGATCATTATATACAGACACTATTATAGGGGAGGAGATCATTATATACAGACACTATTATAGGGGGAGGAGATCATTATATACAGACACTATTATAGGGGGAGATCATTATATACAGACACTATTATAGGGGAGGATCATTATATACAGACACTATTATAGGGGAGGATCATTATATACAGACACTATTATAGGGGGAGATCATTATATACAGACACTATTATAGGGGAGGATCATTATATACAGACACTATTATAGGGGAGGATCATTATATACAGACCACTATTATAGGGGGAGGAGATCATTATATACAGACACTATTATAGGGGGAGGAGATCATTATATACAGACACTATTATAGGAGGAGATCATTATATACAGACACTATTATAGGGGGAGGAGATCATTATATACAGACACTATTATAGGGGGAGGAGATCATTATATACAGACACTATTATAGGGGGAGGAGATCATTATATACAGACACTATTATAGGGGGAGGAGATCATTATATACAGACACTATTATAGGGGGAAAGCATTATATACAGACACTATTATAGGGGGAAAGCATTATATACAGACACTATTATAGGGGGAGGAGATCATTATATACAGACACTATTATAGGGGGAAAGCATTATATACAGACACTATTATAGGGGGAGGAGATCATTATATACAGACACTATTATAGGGGGATCATTATATACAGACACTATTATAGGGGGAGATCATTATATACAGACACTATTATAGGGGGGGATCATTATATACAGACACTATTATAGGGGGAGGAGATCATTATATACAGACACTATTATAGGGGGAGGTCATTATATACAGACACTATTATAGGGGGAGGAGATCATTATATACAGACACTATTATAGGGGGAGGAGATCATTATATACAGACACTATTATAGGGGGGAGGAGATCATTATATACAGACACTATTATAGGGGGAGATCATTATATACAGACACTATTATAGGGGGGATCATTATATACAGACACTATTATAGGGGGAGGAGATCATTATATACAGACACTATTATAGGGGGAGATCATTATATACAGACACTATTATAGGGGGGGGAGATCATTATATACAGACACTATTATAGGGAGGAGATCATTATATACAGACACTATTATAGGGGGAGGAGATCATTATATACAGACACTATTATAGGGGGGGATCATTATATACAGACACTATTATAGGAGGAGATCATTATATACAGACACTATTATAGGAGGAGATCATTATATACAGACACTATTATAGGGGGGGATCATTATATACAGACACTATTATAGGGGGGGATCATTATATACAGACACTATTATAGGGGGAGAAGATCATTATATACAGACACTATTATAGGGGGGGATCATTATATACAGACACTATTATAGGGGGAGGAGATCATTATATACAGACACTATTATAGGTGGAGATCATTATATACAGACACTATTATAGGGGGAGGAGATCATTATATACAGACACTATTATAGGGGAGGAGATCATTATATACAGACACTATTATAGGGGGAGATCATTATATACAGACACTATTATAGGGGAGGATCATTATATACAGACACTATTATAGGGGGAGGAGATCATTATATACAGACACTATTATAGGAGGAGATCATTATATACAGACACTATTATAGGGGAGGAGATCATTATATACAGACACTATTATAGGGGGAGATCATTATATACAGACACTATTATAGGGGAGGATCATTATATACAGACACTATTATAGGGGGAGGAGATCATTATATACAGACAGGCAACACCCCCCATAGCAGTGAGGTCACCAGGCCGCAGCGCCCCCCATAGCAGTGAGGTCACCAGGCCGCAGCGCCCCCCATAGCAGTGAGGTCACCAGGCCGCAGCGCCCCCCATAGCAGTGAGGTCACCAGGCCGCAGCGCCCCCCCCATAGCAGTGAGGTCACCAGGCCGCAGCGCCCCCCCATAGCAGTGAGGTCACCAGGCCGCAGCGCCCCCATAGTGAGGTCACCAGGCCGCAGCGCCCCCCCATAGCAGTGAGGTCACCAGGCCGCAGCGCCCCCCCCATAGCAGTGAGGTCACCAGGCCGCAGCGCCCCCCATAGCAGTGAGGTCACCAGGCCACAGCGCCCCCCATAGCAGTGAGGTCACCAGGCCGCAGCGCCCCCCATAGCAGTGAGGTCACCAGGCCGCAGCGCCCCCCATAGCAGTGAGGTCACCAGGCCGCAGCGCCCCCCATAGCAGTGAGGTCACCAGGCCGCAGCGCCCCCATAGTGAGGTCACCAGGCCGCAGCGCCCCCCATAGCAGTGAGGTCACCAGGCCGCAGCGCCCCCCATAGCAGTGAGGTCACCAGGCCGCAGCGCCCCCCCATAGCAGCGCCCCCCATAGCAGTGAGGTCACCAGGCCGCAGCGCCCCCCATAGCAGTGAGGTCACCAGGCCGCAGCGCCCCCCATAGCAGTGAGGTCACCAGGCCGCAGCGCCCCCCATAGCAGTGAGGTCACCAGGCCGCAGCGCCCCCCATAGCAGTGAGGTCACCAGGCCCCATAGTGAGGATGAGAAGGTGGTTTATGTCTGATGACATTTGGGGTTCTCAGGGGACGAGGATGATGTCGGGTCTCACGGCCCCCACAAAAAGAAACACAAGAAGCACAAGAAACATAAGAAGAAGCATCACCAGGAGGGCGGCGCCACCACAGCCCACAGCAAGGCCGCACCAAAGCCCCAGCTCCGGCTCAAGATCAAGCTGGGGGGACAAGTGCTGGGTACAAAGAGGTAAGTGACCCCCACCCCCACCCCCCCTCGGGCACTGCCCCCGCTCTGTGTACTAACCAATCACCCCCCTGGGCACTGCCCCCGCTCTGTGTACTGACCAATCACCCCCCCTCCCCGGGCACTGCCCCCGCTCTGTGTACTGACCAATCACCCCCCCTCCCCGGGCACTGCCCCCGCTCTGTGTACTAACCAATCACCCCCCCCGGGCACTGCCCCCGCTCTGTGTACTAACCAATCACCCTCCCCGGGCACTGCCCCCGCTCTGTGTACTAACCAATCACCCCCCTGGGCACTGCCCCGCTCTGTGTACTGACCAATCACGCCTTCCCCCCGTGCACTGCCCCCGCTCTGTGTACTGACCAATCACCCCCCTGGGCACTGCCCCGCTCTGTGTACTGACCAATCACGCCTTCCCCCCCGTGCACTGCCCCCGCTCTGTGTACTGACCAATCACCCCCCTGGGCACTGCCCCGCTCTGTGTACTGACCAATCACCCCCCCGTGCACTGCCCCCGCTCTGTGTACTGACCAATCACGCCCCCCCCCCCCCCCGTGCACTGCCCCCGCTCTGTGTACTGACCAATCACCCCCCCCCCCCCTCCCCTGGGCACTGCCCCCGCTCTGTGTACTGACCAATCACCCCCCCCCCTCCCCGGGCACTGCCCCCGCTCTGTGTACTGACCAATCACCCCCCCCCCCCCCTCCCCGGGCACTGCCCCCGCTCTGTGTACTGACCAATCCCCCCCCCCCCGGGCACTGCCCCCGCTCTGTGTACTGACTGCCCCCGCTCTGTGTACTGACCAATCACCCCCCCCGGGCACTGCCCCCGCTCTGTGTACTGACCAATCACCCCCCCCTCCCCGGGCACTGCCCCCGCTCTGTGTACTGACCAATTGCCCCACCCCCACCCCCCAGGCACTGCCCCCGCTCTGTGTACTGACCAATCACCCCCCCTCCCCGGGCACTGCCCCCGCTCTGTGTACTGACCAATCACCCCCCCCCCCCCGGCACTGCCCCCGCTCTGTGTACTGACCAATCGCCCCACCCCCACCCCCCAGGCACTGCCCCCGCTCTGTGTACTGACCAATCGCCCCACCCCCACCCCCCAGGCACTGCCCCCGCTCTGTGTACTGACCAATCACCCCCCCCCCTCCCCGGGCACTGCCCCCGCTCTGTGTACTGACCAATCACCCCCCCTCCCCGGGCACTGCCCCCGCTCTGTGTACTGACCAATCACACACCCCCGCCCCCGCTCTGCGTACTGACCAGTCATCAGGCTCCATTCTCTCCGCAGTGTCCCCACATTCACAGTCATCCCGGAGCAGTCCTGCTCTCAGTCGCCGCTCATGGTGGTGGATGAAGACGATGAGCCGCTGGAAGGTGTCCCCATAGAGCAGTACAGAGCCTGGCTAGGTAAGCAAGATGGCGGACGGGTGACGGAGGGGGTGATGAGGATTGCAGTGTGTGTGGGGGGGGGGTGCGTTAGTGGTTGATGTTACCCATGATGGTGGATGGAGTCGGTGAAATCCTCTGATGGGATTGGTGGTGGTGATGGTGGGAGGTCTACGAAGGTTAAGAGTGTTGGTCATGGATGATGATGGTGTCTGATTCTTTCAGTGTATTGTTGTGTGCCCATGTTGTGTGTATCATGTGCGTGCCCATGTTGTGTGTCTCCTATACCCATGTTGTGTGTCTCCTGTGCCATCTGCGCCCATGTTGTGTGTCTCCTGTGCCATCTGTGCCCATGTTGTGTGTCTCCTGTGCCATCTGTGCCCATGTTGTGTGTCTCCTATACCCATGTTGTGTGTCTCCTGTGCCATCTGTGCCCATGTTGTGTGTCTCCTGTGCCATCTGTGCCCATGTTGTCTCCTGTGCCATCTGTGCCCATGTTGTGTGTCTCCTATACCCATGTTGTGTCTCCTGTGCCATCTGTGCCCATGTTGTGTGTCTCCTGTGCCATCTGTGCTTATGTTGTCTCCTGTGCCATCTATGCCCATGTTGTCATGTGTGCCATCTGTGCCCATGTTGTGTCTCCTGTGCCATCTGTGCCCATGTTGTCTCCTGTGCCATCTGTGCCCATGTTGTCTCCTGTGCCATCTGTGCCCATGTTGTCTCCTGTGCCATCTGTGCCCATGTTGTATCCTGTGCCATCTGTGCCCATGTTGTCTCCTGTGCCATCTGTGCCCATGTTGTCTCCTGTGCCATCTGTGCCCATATTGTCTCCTGTGCCATCTGTGCCCATGTTGTGTGTCTCCTGTGCCATCTGTGCCCATGTTGTGTGTCTCCTGTGCCATCTGTGCCCATGTTGTGTGTCTCCTATACCCATGTTGTGTCTCCTGTGCCATCTGTGCCCATGTTGTGTGTCTCCTGTGCCATCTGTGCTTATGTTGTCTCCTGTGCCATCTATGCCCATGTTGTCATGTGTGCCATCTGTGCCCATGTTGTGTCTCCTGTGCCATCCGTGCCCATGTTGTCTCCTGTGCCATCCATGCCCATGTTGTCATGTGTGCCATCTGTGCCCATGTTGTCTCCTGTGCCATCTGTGCCCATGTTGTGTCTCCTGTGCCATCTGTGCCCATGTTGTGTCTCCTGTGCCATCTGTGCCCATGTTGTGTCTCCTGTGCCATCTGTGCCCATGTTGTGTGTCTCCTGTGCCCATGATGTGTGTCTCCTGTGCCATCTGCGCCCATGTTGTGTGTCTCCTGTGCCCATGTTGTGTGTCTCCTGTGCCATCTGCGCCCATGTTGTGTGTCTCCTGTGCCATCTGTGCCCATGTTGTGTGTCTCCTGTGCCATCTGCGCCCATGTTGTGTCTCCTGTGCCATCTGCGCCCATGTTGTGTCCCCTGTGCCATTTGTGCCCATGTTGTGTCTCCTGTGCCATCTGTGCCCATGTTGTGTCTCCTGTGCCATCTGTGCCCATGTTGTGTCTCCTGTGCCATCTGTGCCCATGTTGTGTGTCTCCTGTGCCCATGATGTGTGTCTCCTGTGCCATCTGCGCCCATGTGTGTCTCCTGTGCCCATGTTGTGTGTCTCCTGTGCCATCTGTGCCCATGTTGTGTCTCCTGTGCCATCTGTGCCCATGTTGTGTCTCCTGTGCCATCTGTGCCCATGTTGTGTGTCTCCTGTGCCCATGATGTGTGTCTCCTGTGCCATCTGCGCCCATGTGTGTCTCCTGTGCCCATGTTGTGTGTCTCCTGTGCCATCTGTGCCCATGTTGTGTGTCTCCTGTGCCATCTGCGCCCATGTTGTGTGTCTCCTGTGCCCATGATGTGTGTCTCCTGTGCCATCTGCGCCCATGTGTGTCTCCTGTGCCCATGTTGTGTGTCTCCTGTGCCATCTGTGCCCATGTTGTGTGTCTCCTGTGCCATCTGCGCCCATGTTGTGTGTCTCCTGTGCCACACTCAATATACACCCCTCCTTGTGCCTGTATGCCCTCGGTGGGCACATGACATGCTGGGTTTCCCTAGATGAGGACAGTAACATGGACCCGCTGCCCTCCCCGGCCGGGGTCCCGGTGTCGGAGCAGGATGAGGAGATGCGCTGGTTGGACGCTCTGGAGAGAGGAGACTTGGACGTCAATGGGGATTTGAAGAGAGAGACGGATGAGACGCTGCTGACCGCCCGGCAGGTGAGTGTGGGGGTGGGGCACCTTCTCATCTCCCTCGTATTCCTGTGTCCTCCTATCTGCTGTGTCCTCTCCACAGAAAGCCCTCCTCCAGAAGCAGCAGACCCCCGCCGCCCCTCTCTACCCCCCCGCTGTCTACGCCCGGCCTCCACAGGAGATGTCTCAGGAGATGTTGGTGAAGAGGGAGGAGAAGGCTCGAAAGCGAAGACTGCAGGCGGCAAAGAAGGCTGAAGAGAGCAAGAAGCAGACCATCGAGAGGCTGACCAAGACCTCCAAATCCCGGGGCGCCAAACCCACATCTGGGAGAAGAGGAGGCCGACAGCCGCCATGTCCCACCATGCGCTACCAGAACACTGCCCATAGTATCACAGTGTCCTACCCTCCCGGAGTGCCCTACCCCACCCCCGCCGAGCCACGAGCCGCATTACCCGCCCCCCGGCTCTGTGGTACCCCCGGCTGCTCCAACCCGAAGAAATACTCCTGCTCTAAGACTGGTGTCCCGCTGTGCAGCCTGGAGTGTTACCACAGGAACCTGGCGCTGCACGCCCACCAGAGCGCTGACCCCGCCCACCATCTGGGGGCCACACAGACTGAGAGGAGCACATGACCCGCTCACAGCACCGCCCACGTGATGTAAAAATATGCTTCATGTACATTACCGAAACGTGTAAATAAAAAGAAATGATAAAATACAAACATAGGGGGCAGTATTATAGTAGTTATATCCCTGTATATAGGGGCAGTATTATAGTAGTTATATTCCTGTATATAGGAGGCAGTATTATAGTAGTATATTCCTGTATATAGGAGGCAGTATTATAGTAGTATATTCCTGTATATAGGGGCAGTATTATAGTAGTATATTCCTGTATATAGGAGCAGTATTATAGTAGTATATTCCTGTATATAGGGAGCAGTATTATAGTAGTTATATCCCTGTATATAGGGGCAGTATTATAGTAGTTATATTCCTGTATATAGGGAGCAGTATTATAGTAGTTATATCCCTGTATATAGGGGCAGTATTATAGTAGTTATATTGCTGTATATAGGAGCAGTATTATAGTAGTTATATCGCTGTATATAGGGGCAGTATTATAGTAGTTATATCGCTGTATATAGGGGGCAGTATTATAGTAGTTATATCCCTGTATATAGGAGCAGTATTATAGTAGTTATATAATATCGGGTGAGAACTGGATGGCTGGCACTACGGAAATGCACACTATATTAGCAGTCCTGTGGAAAGGCAAGCTCTCTCCTGGATGTGATTACGGCTGATGGAGGTGCACAACGCCCAAGAAAACAGTCCAACATGGAACAGGGTAGAAAAATAGAGGCGGTCACTCACCATTAGTAGCCGAAAACATTCATTTATTCATCCGGGCATGAACAAAGCAGGGAAGGGGGAAGGTGGAGGAGCAGGTGCAATCAGACGAACGTTTTCACGCTATCGCGCTTCGTCAGGTCTGGCGTGTCTAACACAGGTGGGGGTGTGTTTTATAGGTCATGTGACATATGTGAAAATAGTACAAAAAGTTATAAATAACAAAAAACACATATGCAAAACGCATTAAAACCAAGCCGGAGTAACATATTAGAATAGTAGAGCATTGAGGTCATTTCTCTCATTGAGACCAGACACCCCTGTAGCATCCAATCGGATGATCCATTTCGTCTCGCATTTTAAAAGGAGTTTGAGCCAGTCACTGCCACTGCTGGGGGGGTTAACCCTTTCCAGGCCTATAATTCTTAAACATTTAGCGTCATTTGCATGATCGTTGCGTATATGATTAATAAGGCGTGGGACGCCCTTACCGGATCGCAGGGAATAGAGGTGCTCTTTGAAGCGAACCCACATAGCTCTTTTAGTTTTCCCTATATAGTATCTATGGCAGGGGCAGATAACTGCATATACAACATGGGTCGTTTTACATGTTATAAATTGTTTTATGAAGCATTCAATGCCTCCGAGGACGATGTATGACTGTGCCAACACCTGAGGGCAGTATTGGCACTGTCCACATCGTCTATTGCCGGATGGCAGGGACTTAGTGAGCCATGATTTAGGGCGATTAATTTTGCCGGCCGAGAATATATCACCTATGGTTTTACTTTTCTTGAAAGTGAATAGGGGTTTGTTAAAAGCGGCACTTTTTATGTCCTCGTCCTGCTCCAAAATGTACCAATGTTTCCTGATGATATTTTTCAGGGTCTCATTCATGGGAGAATTTTGGAAGGAGAACGTGAACCTTTTAAGATTATCATTATGAAGCATATTTTCTCTCAATTTGGGTCTACGTAAGGAGGTAGTGCTTATGTTACAGGCTTTCAGGTATGCGTCCTTGATGACGTCAGAGGGATAACCTCTGGTCAGCAAACGGCTGCGCAACTGGTTAGCCTGTACATGGAAGGACTCGTCATGGTTATTAATGCGTCTAATTCTGATCATTTGGCTATAGGGTATAGATCTTTTCACAGATGGAGGGTGGGAACTAGAATAGTGCAACAAGGCATTAGATGCCGTTTCCTTACGGAACACTGATGTGTGAATAGAGTTATCTATAATCTCAATTTTGACGTCTAAAAACTCAAGCTTGGTACCACCAAAATTAGATGTAAAAAACATGTTCACAAAATTATGAGTATTCAGATATGTGACGAATTCAAGGAAAGTCTCAGGTGAGGCATTCCAAACAATGAAAATGTCGTCCACATATCTGAAAAAAGAAACAATGTATTTAATGAAAGGGTTATTGACAGAAAAAATTAAATTTTGTTCTACCCAAGAAAGAAAGAGATTGGCGTACGTACAGGAGACCGGTGTGCCCATCGCAGTGCCGGTCTCCTGACGGTACCAATCTCCCTCAAACATAAAACAATTATTGCCCAAAACAAACAGAAGAGCTTCACTGATAAAGGATCTAAAAGCTGGTGATTGACCCGTGCGCCCAAGGATGTGATCGACAGCCCCCACACCCGCATCATGGGGGATGCGGGTGTACAGGCTCTCGACATCGATGGACGCCATAGAATAACCAGACTGCCAGGAGATGGTGTCTAATGCGTGCAGAAAGTCATTAGTGTCTTTCAAATAGGTAGCGAAGGTGGGAAGCAAAGGACGAAGGGCCCAATCTAGATATTGTGATACTCCTTCCGTCACTGAGCCGACCGCCGAGACGATGGGACGGCCCGGCGGCCGGCTCAGTGACTTATGTATCTTTGGTAACAAATACCATTTTGGGGTGCGGGGGGAATCAGGAATGAGCTTCTCGGCTGTTTTCTGATCAAGGGCTTTATTAGCCACTGCTCTGTGCAGTAGTCCCCGCAGCCGCTCTTTAATTCTGAGGGTGGGATCTTTGTCAATCTTGACGTTGGTACCAAGCTTGAGTTTTTAGACGTCAAAATTGAGATTATAGATAACTCTATTCACACATCAGTGTTCCGTAAGGAAACGGCATCTAATGCCTTGTTGCACTATTCTAGTTCCCACCCTCCATCTGTGAAAAGATCAATACCCTATAGCCAAATGATCAGAATTAGACGCATTAATAACCATGACGAGTCCTTCCATGTACAGGCTAATCAGTTGCGCAGCCGTTTGCTGACCAGAGGTTATCCCTCTGACGTCATCAACGACGCATACCTGAAAGCCTGTAACATAAGCACTACCTCCTTACGTAGACCCAAATTGAGAGAAAATATGCTTCATAATGATAATCTTAAAAGGTTTACGTTCTCCTTCCAAAATTCTCCCATGAATGAGACCCTGAAAAATATCATCAGGAAACATTGGTACATTTTGGAGCAGGACGAGGACATAAAAAGTGCCGCTTTTAACAAACCCCTATTCACTTTCAAGAAAAGTAAAACCATAGGTGATATATTCTCGGCCGGCAAAATTAATCGCCCTAAATCATGGCTCACTAAGTCCCTGCCATCCGGCAATAGACGATGTGGACAGTGCCAATACTGCCCTCAGGTGTTGGCACAGTCATACATCGTCCTCGGAGGCATTGAATGCTTCATAAAACAATTTATAACATGTAAAACGACCCATGTTGTATATGCAGTTATCTGCCCCTGCCATAGATACTATATAGGGAAAACTAAAAGAGCTATGTGGGTTCGCTTCAAAGAGCACCTCTATTCCCTGCGATCCGGTAAGGGCGTCCCACGCCTTATTAATCATATACGCAACGATCATGCAAATGACGCTAAATGTTTAAGAATTATAGGCCTGGAAAGGGTTAACCCCCCCCAGCAGTGGCAGTGACTGGCTCAAACTCCTTTTAAAATGCGAGACGAAATGGATCATCCGATTGGATGCTACAGGGGTGTCTGGTCTCAATGAGAGAAATGACCTCAATGCTCTACTATTCTAATATGTTACTCCGGCTTGGTTTTAATGCGTTTTGCATATGTGTTTTTTGTTATTTATAACTTTTTGTACTATTTTCACATATGTCACATGACCTATAAAACACACCCCCACCTGTGTTAGACACGCCAGACCTGACGAAGCGCGATAGCGTGAAAACGTTCGTCTGATTGCACCTGCTCCTCCACCTTCCCCCTTCCCTGCTTTGTTCATGCCCGGATGAATAAATGAATGTTTTCGGCTACTAATGGTGAGTGACCGCCTCTATTTTTCTACCCTGTTCCATTATAGTAGTTATATTTCTGTATATAGGAGCAGTATTATAGTAGTTATATTCCTGTATATAGGAGCAGTATTATAGTAGTTATATCCCTGTATATAGGGGCAGTATTATAGTAGTATATCCCTGTATATAGGAGCAGTATTATAGTAGTATATTCCTGTATATAGGAGGCAGTATTATAGTAGTATATTCCTGTATATAGGAGCAGTATTATAGTAGTTATATTCTTGTATATAGAGAGCAGTATTATAGTATTATATCCCTGTATATAGGGGGCAGTATTATAGTAGTTATATACTTGTATATAGGGGGCAGTATTATATTAGTTATATTCTTTACTGTGGTAGGGTTATTGTATTGGTATATACAGTTCCATCTGTCTATGGAGTATACAGGTTATTGTGGTGGTATATACAGATCCTCCAGTCTATGGAGTATACAGGTTATTGTGGTGGTATATACAGATCCTCCAGTCTATGGAGTATACAGGTTATTGTGGTGGTATATACAGCTCCTCCAGTCTATGGAGTATACAGGTTATTGTGGTGGTATATACAGATCCTCCAGTCTATGGAGTATACAGGTTATTGTGGTGGTATATACAGCTCCTCCAGTCTGTACAGTATACAGGTTATTGTGGTGGTATATACAGCTCCTCCAGTCTGTACAGTATACAGGTTATTGTGGTGGTATATACAGCTCCTCCAGTCTGTACAGTATACAGGTTATTGTGGTGGTATATACAGATCCTCCAGTCTATGGAGTATACAGGTTATTGTGGTGGTATATACAGATCCTCCAGTCTATGGAGTATACAGGTTATTGTGGTGGTATATACAGCTCCTCCAGTCTATGGAGTATACAGGTTATTGTGGTGGTATATACAGATCCTCCAGTCTATGGAGTATACAGGTTATTGTGGTGGTATATACAGCTCCTCCAGTCTGTACAGTATACAGGTTATTGTGGTGGTATATACAGCTCCTCCAGTCTGTACAGTATACAGGTTATTGTGGTGGTATATACAGCTCCTCCAGTCTGTACAGTATACAGGTTATTGTGGTGGTATATACAGATCCTCCAGTCTATGGAGTATACAGGTTATTGTGGTGGTATATACAGATCCTCCAGTCTATGGAGTATACAGGTTATTGTGGTGGTATATACAGCTCCTCCAGTCTGTACAGTATACAGGTTATTGTGGTGGTATATACAGATCCTCCAGTCTATGGAGTATACAGGTTATTGTGGTGGTATATACAGATCCTCCAGTCTATGGAGTATACAGGTTATTGTGGTGGTATATACAGCTCCTCCTTCAGGGTTTGGTCTCTGTGGTGACTCTCTGGTTATTCACCTTGTTTTCTCGTCTAAGGTAAGTTCACACTGACCAAAATTGGCAGAATCCCGAGTGAAACCCCTGTCATGTCTTTGAGTGAAGAGCGAGGCGTGGCATTGACACACTGAGACAGACTGGATTCCAAGTGAACATACCCAAAGTGTTGCTGGGCGTCTCTCTCTGTGCATGTGGTACCAGGTTATTTCTATTTAACAATAATGGATTTGATGGTGCTCCCTGGGATCATTTAGAGATTTATGGTGCGTTTACACGTAACGATTATCGTGCAAATTTGCGCGATAACGATTGAATTTGAACGATAATCGTACGTGTAAACGCAGCGAACGATCAAACGACGAACGATACATCGTTCATTTTGATCTTTCAAAATTCGCAAATCGTTCCGTGTGAACAGTCGTTCGCCGATTTAACCAATGTGTGAGATAGGCTTAAGCGTTCGCAAAACGAATTTTCCGTACGATATATCGTACCGTCTAAACGCTGATCGTTATGAAAAAAAAAAATAGTTACTCCCACATCGTTAATCGTACGATCGGGCCAATTATTGTTTCGTGTAAACGCACCATTAGGCTGGGTTCACACTATGTATATTTGAGGCTGTATTTGGTCCTCATGTCAGGTCCTCATAGCAACCAAAACCAGGAGTGGATTGAAAACACAGAAAGGATCTGTTCACATAATGTTGTAATTGAGTGGACGGCCGCCATATAACGGTAAATAACTTCCATTATTTCAATATAACAGCCGTTGTTCTAAAATAACAGCAAATATTTGCCATTAAATGACGGCCATCCACTCAATTACAACATTATGTGATCATAACCTTTCTGTGTTTTCAATCCACTCCTTGTTTTGGTTGCTATACAGCCTCAAAAATACAGCCTCAAATATACGTAGTGTGAACCCAGCCTTAGGGCCCTATTCCACGGGACGATTATCGTTCAGATTATCGTTAAATCGTTCGAATCTGAACGATAATCGTTCGGTTGAAATGCAGTTAACGATTAACGACCGAACGAGAAATCGTTGATCGTTTAATAAGACCTGGACCTATTTTTATCGTTGCTCGTTCGCAAATCGTTCGCATTGAATAAGACATCGTTCGGTCGTTCTCAATAGATACGAACGCAATAGCGAATAAATAGCGAAGAGAAACGATCGCAATTACGATCATAAGTAACGATTATCGTTCCATGGAAATGAGTGAACGTTTTCAGGTCTTTCGCAATAGCGGTCGTTTGAGATCGTTAATCGTTAAAGATTATCCAAACGATAATCGTCCCGTGGAATAGGGCCCTTAGGGTGCGTTTACACAGAAAGATTTATCTGACAGATTTTGGAAGCCAAAGCCAGGAATGTTTTTGAAAAGAGGAGAAATCTCAGGCTTTGCTTCATGACCTGATCCCTGTTTATAGTCTGTTCCTGGGTTTGGCTTCAAAGATCTGTCAGATAAATCTGTCTGTGTAAACGCACCATTATATAGGATAGGCGACAAGTAAGAGATCTCAGGTAGTCCGACCTCTGAACCTCCCGGTGATCTCTGTATTGGCCCCTGGCTTCTGTGTTATGAATACACACTCTATTCATCCATATGGAGGTGCCAGAGAGCCAAGTAAGCACTCTTCCGGCTTAGGGCCCTTTTACACAGAAAGATTATCTGCCAAAGATTTGAAGCCAAAACCAGGAGCAGACTATAAACAGAGATCAGGTCATACATGAAAGCCTGAGATTTCTCCTCTTTTCAAATCCATTCCTGGCTTTGGCTTCAAATCTTTGGCAGATAATCTGTCAGATAATCTTTGTGTAAATGGACCCTTAAGGCCCTATTCCACCAACAGATCTGACGACAGATTATCTGCCAAAGATTTGAAGCCAAACCCAGGAACAGACTATTAACAGGGAACAGGTCATAAAGGAAAGACTGGATTTCTCCTCTTTTCAAATCCATTCCTGTGTTTGGCTTCAAATCTTTGGCAGATAATCTGTCATCAGATCTGTTGGTGGAATAGGGCCTTTAGGGTCCATTTACACAAAGATTATCTGACAGATTATCTACCAAAGATTTGAAGCCAAAGCCAGAAACAGACTATAAACAGAGATCAGGTCATAAAGCAAAGCCTGAGATTTCTCCTCTTTTCAAAAACATTCCTGGCTTTGGCAGATAATCTGTCAGATAATCTTTCTGTGTAAATGGACCCTTACTCGGCTGTTTCTAGTGGCTCTATTCATCCCTATGAAGGTGCCAGAGAGCCAAGTACAGCGCTCTTCCGGCTTACTTAGAAAAGGTATATAGTATAGTGGTCCTTGGTTCATGCGCATGTCTGTCCTGTGGTTCTTGGTTCATGCGCATGTCTGTCCTGTGGTTCTTGGTTCATGCGCAACATGTATTACCTGTGGTCCTCGGTTTATGTGCAGCACATCTTACCTGTGGTTCTTGGTTCATGTGCAGCACGTCTTACCTGTGGTCCTCGGTTTATGTGCAGCACGTCTTACCTGTGGTTCTTGGTTCATGCGCAGCACGTCTTACCTGTGGTTCTTGGTTCATGTGCAGCACATCTTACCTGTGGTCCTTGGTTCATGTGCAGCACATCTTACCTGTGGTTCTTGGTTCATGTGCAGCACGTCTTGCCTGTGGTTCTTGGTTCATGTGCAGCACGTCTTACCTGTGGTCCTCGGTTTATGCGCAGCACATCTTACCTGTGGTCCTTGGTTCATGTGCAGCACGTCTTACGTGTGGTCCTCGGTTCATGCGCAGCACGTCTTGCCTGTGGTTCTTGGTTCATGTGCAGCACGTCTTACGTGTGGTCCTCGGTTCATGCGCAGCACGTCTTGCCTGTGGTTCTTGGTTCATGTGCAGCACGTCTTACGTGTGGTCCTCGGTTCATGCGCAGCACGTCTTGCCTGTGGTTCTTGGTTCATGTGCAGCACGTCTTGCCTGTGGTTCTTGGTTCATGTGCAGCACGTCTTACCTGTGGTCCTCGGTTCATGTGCAGCACGTCTTACGTGTGGTCCTCGGTTCATGCGCAGCACGTCTTGCCTGTGGTTCTTGGTTCATGTGCAGCACGTCTTACGTGTGGTCCTCGGTTCATGTGCAGCACGTCTTGCCTGTGGTTCTTGGTTCATGTGCAGCACATCTTACCTGTGGTTCTTGGTTAATGTGCAGCACGTCTTGCCTGTGGTTTTTGGTTCATGCGCAGCACATCTTACCTGTGGTCCTTGGTTCATGTGCAGCACGTCTTACGTGTGGTCCTCGGTTCATGCGCAGCACGTCTTGCCTGTGGTTCTTGGTTCATGTGCAGCACGTCTTGCCTGTGGTTCTTGGTTCATGTGCAGCACGTCTTGCCTGTGGTTCTTGGTTCATGTGCAGCACATCTTACCTGTGGTCCTTGGTTCATGTGCAGCACATCTTACCTGTGGTCCTTGGTTCATGTGTAGCACGTCTTGCCTGTGATCTTGCTTGGCTTCCATGATGGTTATCTCCCAAGACAGTAACCTGTATGAGCATCACCTTGTCCTTCTAGATCAATCACGGCCACCGATCTTTATTTTCAGGTTTGGGTAAGAACAATAGACATTGGCGATGGATAACAGGAAGCCTTTGTCCCTTGGCGTGTCAGATGTCTCAGGAAGCGCTCCTTCTAGAGAAGCCTGTTACATGTGCCAAGAATAGATGTCATTGCTACCAAGAACTCGTCTTCCAAGAACGTGAAATCTGCCTCCTCAGTCGCAGTTAAAGGGAATGAGTCGACTAGATTTTTTTTTTTACTTACTGAATACAGCCAGATACTATACGTTCTTTTTTCCTAATCCGTTTCTGAATGTAATTTTTTATGCTTCTTATTTTGTATATCAGTATGAAGGCAGCCATTTGGCCTAAGCTGTTTTAACAGCATTTAAAGGGAATCTGTCAGCACTTGGACCCGACCCGTTGTAGGTGGTATTACATTAGTGAGCGGGTTATCTGTGGCTATTCTGTCAGTGGAGGGGTGTGCTCTATAATATTGACTCCTCAAAGAGGGGTCATTGTAAAGGGCTCATATCAAACTCTGAGACGCCTCACCACTCCTTTCTCCTCCTCCTTCCCCATGAATATTCTGAACTGCCCAGCCTCCTGCATGATTGCGCCATCTCCCTGATCTGCGCATGCGCCACAGATGTCAACAGAGAACACAGGAGGCGCATGGCCTGTCACATCAGTGGCGCACAGGCAGACCAGGAAGATGACGCAGTCATCCTGGAGGCCGGGCGGTTTGAAATATTCAAAGAGATTAAAATTGGTGGTGGGGTCCTCAGGTGTTTACCAGTGATGCACTGTATTGGCCTATTAGTTCGGTCAATATGTATTATAATAAAGACACATAGATTAATCAAATGACAATATATTCAAAACAACATAAAAGCGTACGGTACACAGTGTTATACACAAATCATAATAGATATATAATATGAAGAATGGCAGTATTTAAAAAGGAAAGGAAGAAAAAATTTATATAAAAATAAAAATAAAAATCTATGGATAGTAAAAAGAAAGTCTTAGTTCATATAGCATAATATAGCTAATCTCATCCAAATGATCCCTCTTAATAGTAACGATCCTTAATTGATTGCAATAATTGATTAAATGGTATAATGCCAGTTAATAAATGTTTATATGGATAGTAAACAACGCTGAATTATGTCGTCATTAAGCCGTAATTGCTGTATTAACAGTCTTATTCCAGAGCTCAGTTTGGGATGCTGTTTTGCCGTATCAATTTAGTACATTCTATGTACAATTCACCATAGTTGTTTGAGATGATTTGTTGATTAGGCTTATTGATGCAAGTTGATTAGATACATAGTTATGCTAGATTGCATACTTTGGTGAGTATACATATAGTAAAATTGTTATAAAAATGTCTCGATGGGCGCTGACTGTGTTCAGTAGCGATACCTCTGGTATTTTAAAAGCCGCCTGATGGCTGTGACAACATGAGTTGTAATGTTATTAGTTGGCAAATATGACAATGTTGTGTCGTCAGACACTTCACACCCGTCCTGCGGTGGTTGGGTCTCGGTCGTTGAGAAGGGGATCGTTCCGGCAGCAGTGGTTCTTGCGTCCGGCTGTCAAGCGGTAGACGCGCTAGTTGGTGCTCGATAAATAGGTGAGCTGGCTTGCGCTTGCGCAGATGGGCTTGTTGCCCGCGGGACCTCGTGTGTCTTTGGCGCCAAAATTCAAGTGGAGAATGAAGTCTTTACTGAACACTTATGTTGGATCAGATGGATGATGATAGTATAAAAATAAGTTATGTGCACAAAAAGTAGGGGTTTAAAATAGCTGGACGCGTTTCAAAGCCTTCATTGGCTTTTTCCTCAGCAGCAAAATGGATGTCCATGTAACATATGTCTGGTTTTTTATAGGCTTTTGTACAGCTGGTTAATTGATAAATGAGTTGTCCCTAAACTCCGGAATGGACTCATACACAGATCTGATGTGGAAGTATGAAGTCTATATAGTACTCACACAAATTCTATATGTAAATATGTATATTGCTTAACATCAAGAAGTACAGTAGAGTAAAATCAAATAGAAATAGAAATAAATACATATATTAATAATTTGCAATACTCATTAATGTTGGTTTTATGTTGCAAGAGAATCTTCTAAGGTTGTTCTTCAATGGATGAATGGTATGCTTGTGCCCACTGGAGTGTGTTTTGTGCTGTGAACTTGGATTATCTTTATGGACTGCCTTTGTGGAATAGATGTTAGAAAGATGTTCATATATCTATTATGATTTGTGTATAACACTGTGTACCGTACGCTTTTATGTTGTTTTGAATATATTGTCATTTGATTAATCTATGTGTCTTTATTATAATACATATTGACCGAACTAATAGGCCAATACAGTGCATCACTGGTAAACACCTGAGGACCCCACCACCAATTTTAATCTCTTTGAACACTTTTTTTCCCTCTGGTATAAGGGTAGGGGGTTAACCTTGGTAAAAACCAGTTGCAGTTGATCTCGTACTATTACCTTATTTTTCGGTTTGAAATATTGATGGGGAAGGAGGAGAAAGAAGTGGTGAGTGCCTCACCACGACTGATTACTGTTAGAAAATCGATATTGTACAGCACCCCCTCCATCGACAGGATAAGTAACAGGTAACCCGCTAAATTATGTAATACAACCTACAGCGCACTTGGCCGCAACCTACGTTAGCACCTTGGGTCGGGTCCTGACAGATTTCCTTTAAATAAATACTTTGCAGCCAACCCCATAGATATAGGCAACAATTGACTGAAGTTTTCCTACTGAAATAAATGGGAAGGGTTTTTGGGACCGCTCTGTGACCTTTGCAAAGGTTATTCCACAGGGAGGGAGCGGCTGAGCTGTGAGCCTCATCTATTCGTCTTCTCTATCTACTGGTGTCACCTTCCAGCAGCAATCTCCTTATCACAGACGGTATTAAAGGGGTACTCTGGGCAAAATCAATTTTAAGACATGTTACTGCCCAACAAAAGTTTTGAAAATGACTAATAGACACTTATTATTGGAAATGCACCTGTAGTGCATTTTCCCTGCACTTACTACAGCATTTCCTGTTCATATCTCTGTAAAATTGGTGACGTCACGTCTCATCTGCTCCAGCGCCAGCGGCTCCTCTTTCTTCAGTCCGTCCTACAGGAACACCCCCTACATCCTCCCCCAGCTCCCTGTACCTATCTCTACTTGTCCCTATGCCAGCTCCCTCTGCTCCCAGCTAACTTTTACAGTTCTTCCCTGAGCAGGGATCACCCCTCAATCTTCCCCCAGCTCCCTGCACCGTTCTCTGTGCTGGCGGCCCCCAGCACCGCTAGTCTGCCAGCCGCCAGCTCCCACTTCTCCCCACAACCCCTTACAGTTCTCCCCTCACCAGGGATCACCCCCGCCGGCCTCCCCCAGCTCCCTGCCCCCTCCCCCGGCTGCAAGCACCTGCCTGGTGCCAGCATCCGCACTCACCCCGTGTCCGGCAGCCGCCGTCTCCCACTGCTACCCGCTACCTCTGCTTGCTGTAGGGATCACCCCCGCCGGCCTGGAGCACATGCGGGCACCCTTCTCCAGCAGGCAGAGATAGCGGGTAGCAGTGGGAGCAGGCGGCTGCCGGACTAAGGGTGATTGCAGTTGCTAGTGCCGGGAAGGTGCTTGCTGCCTGGGGAGGGGGGCAGGGAGCTGTGGCAGGCTGGCGGAGGTGATCCCCAGTGAGGGGAGAACTGTATAAGGTAGCGGGGAGCAGTGGGAGCCGGCGGCTGCCAGACTAAGTGTGAGTGTGGCTGCTGACACTGGGTGGGTGCTTGTAGCCTGGGAGGGGGGCAGGGAGCTGCAGGAGGCTGGCAGGGGTGATCCCTACAGCAGGCAGAGGTAGCAGTGGGAGCCGGCGGCTGCCGGACACGGGGTGAGTGCGGATGCTGGCACGAGGCAGGTGCTTGCAACCGGGTAAGGGGTCAGGAAGCTAGGGGAGGCCGGCGGGGGTGATCCCTGGTGAGGGGAGAACTGTAAAGGGTTGTGGGGAGAAGTGGGAGCCGGCGGCTGCCAGACTAGCAGTGCTGGGGGCCGCCAGCACAGAGAACGGTGCAGGGAGCTGGGGGAGGATGGAGGGGTGCTCAGGGGAGAACTGTAAAAGTTAGCTGGGAGCAGAGGGAGCTGGCATAGGGACAAGTAGAGATAGGTACAGGGAGCTGGGGGAGGATGTAGGGGGTGTTCCTGTAGGACGGACTGAAGAAAGAGGAGCCGCCGGCGCTGGAGCAGATGAGACGTGACGTCACCAATTTTACAGAGATATGAACAGGAAATGCTGTAGTAAGTGCAGGGAAAATGCACTACAGGTGCATTTCCAATAATAAGTGTCTATTAGTCATTTTCAAAACTTTTGTCTGGCAGTAACATATCTTAATTGATTTCGCCTGGAGTAGCCCTTCAAAAGGGGTAGTGCGGCGCTAAACAATTATTCACAAAATAACACAGACTACAAAGTTATACAACTTTGTAATGTGTGTTATGTATGTGAATGGCCCCCTTCCCCGTGTTTCCCCCCACCCATGCTAGACCCAGAAGTGTGGTGCAATATACTCACCACATCTCGTGTCGACCCCCGTCCGCCATCTTGGGACAATGGCGTAGTCTTCGGGAGGCCGGCCGGACCGCTCCGACCGTCCCTCATGCCGGCGCCTCTGTGCCGTGTCATCAGCAGCTCAGCTGCGATCAGCTGAGCATAACTGTGCTCAGCCAATCGCAGCTGAGCACAATTATGACGCGGCAGAGAGGGGCCGGCATGAGTGACGGATGGAGCAGCTCGGCCGGCCTCCCGAAGACTACGCTATTGTCCCAAGATGGCAGACGAGGGTCAACACGAGATGCGGTGAGTATAATGCACCACAATTCCGGGTCTAGCGTGGGTGGGGGGAAACACGGGGAAGGGGGCCATTCACATACATAACACACATTACAAAGTTGTATAACTTTGTAATGTGTGTTATTTTGTGAATAATTGTTTAGCGCCGCACTACCCCTTTAAGCCAAGTGGGCAGAAAGAGAAGTGCAAGATGTCAGGATCTAAAATAGTCAAATTGAAAATTTTAAAAAAACTAAATTTCTTAGTATTTGCAAAGTCTCCACTGTGACAGACACGTTTTAAAGGGGAACTATCAGCAGGTTAGATAAATCTAGACTATTTGTCTAGCCTACTGACAGTTCCCCTGGGTTTTCCAGCCTGTAACTACTGCTGGTCTATCCACAGTTGATCGACTGTATAGTGACAACAGGGATCCCTGATGATCAATAGATTTATGTTGAAAATCAAGGAAATCCACATGTCTAGAGGTAATAGTCAGACACAGACAGTCTTTACAGGCTGCTTTTTATAGGACATGTCTGCTTTTCGACGTTTCCCAGTTCTGGTGATGGACTAATAGCCATATTTTAGGGAACGATTATCGTTCATAGACTTGCTCCAACGACCGCTCATTAACGAGCACTTAACGATTTTTTTAAGCGAACGATAACACATAATACGTGTGGGAACGTGAACGATATCTGTAGTGTAACGATTTTTTTTCAGTCGTTACATCGTCGTTTAAAACGTGGGGGAAATGTAGGTAGACATTTCAAGAACGACGGAAAGATTTTTTATTCAACAAAAATATTAGTGAATTGTTGAAAGACCCAACGATTTTTTTTCGACATGTTGAAAAAAAAATAGTGAACAACTCAACAACGATTTCGCTGTTGTCGTTCGCTCGTTTACAGCTATTCCACAGAACGAATATCGTTAACGAGCGGTCGTTTTAACGATTTTATGAACGATAATCGTTCAAAAAAGTTCCGTGGAATAGGGCTGACTGGTTGCCCTTTTTGGTCTGATGCTTAATGTAGTTGGATAATCAGTATTCATTCCTATAGGTAACTATCTTCTGTGAATGAACCCCTAGGTGGAGGTAGGCTCATCCACACAGCTATATCTCTGTACAAGGCTACATCAAAGAAGAGTTTATGCCTTGCTCTATTATCTTTAGCAGTCCTGGTCCATAGCTTGGCCACCATTTGCAGTCCCCCATTCTTATTACTGGTGAGGGTCCCAATGGAACAGCTTGGGTGTCTTCTGCAGTCTCATAGCTTAGTAGACAAAGGACCCCCATTCTTGTGGCTGGTGCCATCACTGTGGTATAAAGCATTGCTATTTATTGTAGTTGGGTAGCTTGGTGGACAAGGGATCCCCATTAATATGATTGGTAGAGGCTCCAGCAGCAATTCAGAACTTTCTTCTTCACTCCCTTTGGGGACAAGGATGAGGGACCGCTGTGTTTGTAACTAGTAGGGTCCCCAGTTTATAGAGTTTCTCTATCTTCAGCAGTTCTGTAGCAGGTCCCCCATTCTTGTGACTGGTAGAGGTGGATGTGGTAGAGCTTGGCTATCTTCAGCAGTCCTGTAGCAAGTCCCCCACTCTCATGACTGGTAGAGGTGGATGTGGTAAAGCTTGGCTATCTTCAGCAGTCCTGTAGCAGGTCCCCCACTCTCATGACTGGTAGAGCTTGGCTATCTTCAGCAGTCCTGTAGCAGGTCCCCCACTCTCATGACTGGTAGAGGTGGATGTGGTAGAGCTTGGCTATCTTCAGCAGTCCTGTAGCAAGTCCCCCACTCTCATGACTGGTAGAGGTGGATGTGGTAGAGCTTGGCTATCTTCAGCAGTCCTGTAGCAAGTCCCCCACTCTCATGACTGGTAGAGGTGGATGTGGTAGAGCTTGGCTATCTTCAGCAGTCCTGTAGCAAGTCCACCACTCTCATGACTGGTAGAGGTGGATGTGGTAGAGCTTGGCTATTTTCAGCAGTCCTGTAGCAAGTCCCCCACTCTCATGACTGGTAGAGGTGGATGTGGTAGAGCTTGGCTATTTTCAGCAGTCCTGTAGCAAGTCCCCCACTCTCATGACTTTTAGAGAGATGGATGTGGTAGAGCTTGGCTATTTTCAGCAGTCATGTAGCAAGTCCCCCACTCTCATGACTTTTAGAGAGATGGATGTGGTAGAGCTTGGCTATTTTCAGCAGTCATGTAGCAAGTCCACCACTCTCATGACTGGTAGAGCTTGGCTTCAGCAGTCTGCCAACAAATTCTGGTTTTTAAAGGACAGTCCCAGAAAGTCCCACCCCCAGGTGGGATATTAACTCTATCACCGCCAGAGGGCCTGAGGAATTATGTAATAAAAAAAATCCACACCTCAGCAAAATAAGCGACACCCCTCACTGACAAAGCCTAAATTTTCCAGGAAAAAAATGTCAAATATTGGTAACTGGTTTTAAAGTCAATCTAAGTGCAACCAAAAGAGCGTAATACACTATAATAACACGGCCTCAGGTCATACCACAGATACTGACCAGCTACATGAATGCCACCTCTATGAGGCCTTGAAAGCCTGACTGGTTTCCCTCCAATCCCCATGGTTTCCATGACAACCTCTGTCATGGCGCCCACTGAGCACAAACACACTCAGACCTCAACACTGAGAGAATCTGCTCCTCACAGTATTTATACTGTAGTGCACACCCGCCCCAATTCTACTCTGAGCCAATCTGCGCTCAGCTTCAATAAAAACAAATATCCGCCTTCTCCTATTGGCGGAGACGACCGCCACTCACGGCTCATTTAAGGCACGTACGAGAGAGAACGGAAGTGGCGGAAGCTGTATTCTTATTTGATAGCTAGACTGTCAATCACCTACGTGGCGTTGTTATTCCCGCCTACTTCCTAGAAAAGTCTTTAACGGCTTGTGACGTCACTCAGCCAATTATCGAGCTTCGCCTCTTATTGCGGGCGCTGATTGGACGGCGACTCCTAGTGGGCGGAGTCGGCTCTGTTGCTATGCGAGCGGCCGCCGGGTGGAATAAGATGGCGGCCATGGAGCCGGGGTCCCGGGCAGGGGAGAGGAAGCAAGACCGGCGGTTGTGACAACATGGAGGTGGCCGGGACCAGCGCCGGTCTATGGGAGAGGAGGGAGAGCCCGGGACACCCGGTAAGCACGTGACCCGGATGAAAGTAACGGCCTACGGCATAGGGGTGACCCCGGGAGCTGACACTCCACCGAGCGGGCCCCGAGCCCCGGAACTCTGCAGGGGCCCCCGAGGGCTGAGTGTATCCAGGGGCCCCCGAGGGCTGAGTGTATCCAGGGGCCCCCGAGGGCTGAGTGTATCCAGGGGCCCCCGAGGGCTGAGTGTATCCAGGGGCCCCCGAGGGCTGAGTGTATCCAGGGGCCCCCGAGGGCTGAGTGTATCCAGGGGCCCCCGAGGGCTGAGTGTATCCAGGGGCCCCCGAGGGCTGAGTGTATCCAGGGGCCCCCGAGGGCTGAGTGTATCCAGGGGCCCCCGAGGGCTGAGTGTATCCAGGGGCCCCCGAGGGCTGAGTGTATCCAGGGGCCCCCGAGGGCTGAGTGTATCCAGGGGCCCCCGAGGGCTGAGTGTATCCAGGGGCCCCCGAGGGCTGAGTGTATCCAGGGGCCCCCGAGGGCTGAGTGTATCCAGGGGCCCCCGAGGGCTGAGTGTATCCAGGGGCCCCCGAGGGCTGAGTGTATCCAGGGGCCCCCGAGGGCCTGAGTGTATCCAGGGGCCCCCCGAGAGGCTGAGTGTATCCAGGGGCCCCCGAGGGCTGAGTGTATCCAGGGGCCCCCGAGGGCTGAGTGTATCCAGGGGCCCCCGAGGGCTGAGTGTATCCAGGGGCCCCCGAGGGCTGAGTGTATCCAGGGGCCCCCGAGGGCTGAGTGTATCCAGGGGCCCCCGAGGGCTGAGTGTATCCAGGGGCCCCCGAGGGCTGAGTGTATCCAGAGAGCAGTTGCCCCCGAGGGCTGAGTGTATCCAGAGAGCAGGGGCCCCCGAGGGCTGAGTGTATCCAGGGGCCCCCGAGGGCTGAGTGTATCCAGGGGCCCCCGAGGGCTGAGTGTATCCAGGGGCCCCCGAGGGCTGAGTGTATCCAGGGGCCCCCGAGGGCTGAGTGTATCCAGGGGCCCCCGAGGGCTGAGTGTATCCAGGGGCCCCCGAGGGCTGAGTGTATCCAGGGGCCCCCGAGAGCTGAGTGTATCCAGAGAGCAGTTGCCCCCGAGGGCTGAGTGTATCCAGAGAGCAGGGGCCCCCGAGGGCTGAGTGTATCCAGGGGCCCCCGAGGGCTGAGTGTATCCAGGGGCCCCCGAGAGCTGAGTGTATCCAGAGAGCAGTTGCCCCCGAGGGCTGAGTGTATCCAGAGGCCCCCGAGGGCTGAGTGTATCCAGGGGCCCCCGAGGGCTGAGTGTATCCAGGGGCCCCCGAGGGCTGAGTGTATCCAGGGGCCCCCGAGGGCTGAGTGTATCCAGGGGCCCCCGAGGGCTGAGTGTATCCAGGGGCCCCCGAGGGCTGAGTGTATCCAGGGGCCCCCGAGGGCTGAGTGTATCCAGGGGCCCCCGAGGGCTGAGTGTATCCAGGGGCCCCCGAGGGCTGAGTGTATCCAGGGGCCCCCGAGAGCTGAGTGTATCCAGGGGCCCCCGAGAGCTGAGTGTCCCCCTCTATACTGCGGGGTCTCTCTCATCTGGTGGGGGGCATTCTCTGTACTGTGGGGGTCTCTCTGTACTGTGGGGGTCTCTCTGTACTGTGGGGGTCTCTCTGTACTGTGGGGGTCTCTCTGTACTGTGGGGGTCTCTCATCTGGTGGGGGGCATTCTCTGTACTGTGGGGGTCTCTCTGTACTGTGGGGGTCTCTCATCTGGTGGGGGGCATTCTCTGTACTGTGGGGGTCTCTCTGTACTGTGGGGGTCTCTCTCATCTGGTGGGGGGCATTCTCTATACTGTGGGGTCTCTCATCTGGTGGGGGGCATTCTCTGTACTGTGGGGGTCTCTCTCATCTGGTGGGGGGCATTCTCTATACTGCGGGGTCTCATCTGGTGGGGGTCTCTCTGTACTTTGGGGGTCTCTCTCATCTGGTGGGGGGCATTCTCTATACTGCGGGGTCTCATCTGGTGGGGGTCTCTCTGTACTTTGGGGGTCTCTCTCATCTGGTGGGGGGCATTCTCTATACTGCGGGGTCTCATCTGGTTCTGTACTTCATGCCTCGGTCTGCGGCCTCCTCAGGGCACATGCAGCATTGAGGCCTGAGGCTCCTGGCGGCTCCGCTCTGGGACGGCTCGGGCTGGATCGGCTCCTGTTGCACATTGTTATTCTGTATTTACTGTACACAGCGGGGATGGGCCGGGGACATTATACTGTGTGACACACGGCAGGGGAACTCACTGCGGGACCAGACATGTATGACGCACACCTCCTGCCACCTGTTGTAGTAAGAAGGGGGGCATCCAGCACGGTTAGGGGGAGGCTGTGGGTAGGGGGGCACTGGTCGGGGGGAGGCTGTGGGTAGGGGGGCACTGGTCGGGGGGGCTGTGGGGAGGGGGGAGCACTGGTCGGGGGGGCTGCGAGGAGGGGGGAGCACTGGTCGTGGGGGGCTGTGGGGAGGGGGAGCACAGGTCGGGGGGGAGGCTGTGGGGAGGGGGGCACTGGTCGGGGGGCTGTGGGGAGGGGTAGCACTGGTCGGGGGGGGAGGCGGGGCACTGGGTGGGGGGGAGGCTGTGGGTCGGGGAGCACTGGTCGGGGGGGCTGTGGGGAGGGGGAGCACTGGTCGGGGGGAGCACTGGTCGGGGGGGGGGGCTGTGGGGAGGGGGGAGCACTGGTCAGGGGGGGGTTGTGGGGAGGGGGGAGCACTGGTCGGGGGGGCTGTGGGGAGGGGGAGCACTGGTCGGGGGGGCTGTGAGGAGGGGTAGCACTGGTCGGGGGGCCCCTTCCTATGGCAGCGACTGGCACCCAGTTGCATCTCCCTCTGTATAGCATACTGTGGGCCTCCACATGGTCGGTCGCCCGGTCAGTAACCCTTCGCTCTTCTCTCTCCTGGCTCAGCAGCACTGTCCGGGTGTGAACAATAAGCCGTATGTGTGTGAGAGTGGACACTGCTGCGGGGAGAGTGGATGCTGCACCTACTACTACGAGCTGTGGTGTAAGTCTCCCGTTACCCTCTGCGCCATTGTAGTATGGTACGCTGCCTGCTCTTCGCACTACATCACCCATCATGTGTCCTCCACAGGGTTCTGGCTCCTCTGGACTGTTCTCATCCTGCTGAGCTGCTGCTGCGCCTATCGCCATCGCCGCGCCAAACTGCGCCTGCAGCACCAACAGAGGCAACGGGAGATCAACCTCATTGCCTACCACCGTGCCTGCCACTACCCACCATCTATGCTGGACCTTAGTGAGTATCATCCATGGCAATATCATATAGTAGTGTTACTGTCTGTGTGGTTACCCCCCGGGATCTGTTATGTCTGTAGAGTAGTGGGGATCCAGTGTCTTAGACCAGTATTGTCCCTCTGGGGATCCAGTTTGGTAGTGCAGTATTGCGGCTCTGGGGATCCAGTGTGGTAGTGCAGTATTGTGGCATCGGGGATCCAGTGTCATAGACCAGTATTGTCACTCTGGGGATCCAGTGTGGTAGTGCAGTATTGCGGCTCTGGGGATCCAGTGTGGTAGTGCAGTATTGTGGCATCGGGGATCCAGTGTCATAGACCAGTATTGTCACTCTGGGGATCCAGTGTGGTAGTGCAGTATTGTGGCATCCGGGATCCAGTGTCATAAACCAGTATTGTCACTCTGGGGATCCAGTGAGGTAGAGCAGTATTGTGGCATCAGAGATCCAGTCTGGTAGTGCAGTATTGTGGCTCTGGGGATCCAGTGAGGTAGAGCAGTATTGTGGCTCTGGTGATCCAGTGAGGTAGAGCAGTATTGTGGCTCTGGGGATCCAGTGAGGTAGAGCAGTATTGTGGCTCTGGGGATCCAGTGTCTTAGACCAGTATTGTCCCTCTGGGGATCCAGTGTCATAGAGCAGTATTGTGGCCATGAGGATTTATTGTTGTAGAGCAATATTGTGGCTCTGGGGATCCAGTGTGGTAGAGCAGTATTATGGCTCTGGGGATTCAGTGTGGTAGAGCATTATTGTAGCACCAGGGATCCAGTGTGGTAGAGCAGTATTGTGGCTCTGGGGATCCAGTGTGGTAGAGCATTATTGTAGCACCAGGGATCCAGTGTGGTAGAGCAGTATTGTGGCTCTGGGATCCAGTGTGGTAGAGCATTATTGTAGCACCAGGGATCCAGTGTGGTAGAGCAGTATTGTGGCTCTGGGATCCAGTGTCATAGAGCAGTATTGTAGCACCAGGGATCCAGTGTGGTAGAGCATTATTGTGGCACCAGGGATCCAGTGTCATAGAGCGGTATTGTGGCTCTGGGATCCAGTGTCATAGAGCAGTATTGTGGCTCTGGGATCCAGTGTGGTAGTGCAGTATTGTGGCTCTGGGGATCCAGTGTGGTAGTGCAGTATGGTTGCCCCAGGGACCCTGTGATAGAGAATACTGTAGTTACTCTTGTTTGGTATTTGAGAGTCACATGTTCATAATTTGGTCTCTTCCGCAGGGGTGTTGTCCTCCTTTAAGCTTCCAGCCTATGAGGAAGTGGCTTATCGGCCCACCACCCCTCCTCCGCCATACAGCTCCGTCCTCAGCCAGCTGGGGCTCCCGTCATCTTCTCCTCCCCCACCCCCGCCATCGGACCCTCCATCCTTCTCCCCCAGCTCCGACCATTCCAGCAGTTGCTCGTGTACATCCGGCTGCATGTTATCTGGCAGCAGCTCCTACTCCGTCCAGGTGACAGACGAGACTGGCACCAGCCTTGGCAGCGCAGCTAGTGACGGCAGGAGCTGGGATCATACCCCCGAGGAGGAGGAGGAAGAGCAAGGGGCTTGTGGCCAGGAGCGCTCCCTTCACAAGCAGACTGCCTTCTCCTCCTATGTGGATTTCTTTGATTCTCACCAATGCTGGGACATTGAGGAGGAGGACGAGGAGGCAGAAGAAGAACATTATCGGCAGAGGAGGCTGACCGGGGACTCGGGGATTGAGGTGTGCCTCTGCCAGGTGAGGGGAGAGGAAGAGGAGGAGGAGGGAGAAGACAGTGGGCCACTGCACGATGATCCAGCCTGTGCACAGAGGAATAAATCCACAGAATCTCCAATGGAGAAGGGAGACACAGAACCAAACTCGCCCATCCAGCCCGTGTAACCCGCCGAGACCTAGGAGGGGCAGAAGTCATGGGAGTGCCACTGATTTACCTGGACCAGCCAAGGGGAAGGGGGTAAAAACCCTGAGAGAGGGGGTATACACAGACCAACTAATGGGTGGGGGAGGGGCTATATCATAGCTTATGTAATCACAGGTAGGACTCTGTAATTAGGAAGTCTAATGAGGGGGCGGAGCAGCAGACGAATACATGTAGCGGTGCTGTGTACCCTGCCAGCGGTAGGGTGGCATTGGACGGTTATTTGATGCTGCAGGTCCTAGGGTACTATTGCTGACAATCTGCCCGTGTCCTTCACTGGTGAATGACCTTATTAGACCTGATGTATGGGCAAGTGATGGGCAGGAGCGGTAAGGGGCTTTGTGCTGGGCCCCCCGTTCCCCACAGTGGGATTCACTGCCATGAGCTTTCTCGTAGATCCATCCTAGTCCGTTCTTCATATGGCCAGTAATGGTGAAGTCTACACTTGCCTAACAGTGCGTGTGTGTGGGGGGTTCTATATATATACTATTGTATACGATGGAGTGTGCGTTACCACCAAATAAAGCTGTTTACAGTATAAAGCAACACCTCCTCGGGAATCTGACGCCTATGTGTCTACTACGTTCTAGTCGGTGGAAGCCGGGGTGCTGTGTCTCCAGGCTGCATAACCATTCAGCTGAACGGCACATGCACATGTGGCGGCCAGGACCTGTGCAATGGATGACGCGGGCCGTAGCGCATGTGATCTCCACATCATATCCAAACCCACAAGTGTTGCCATTACTGTACGATTGTTCCCTGCTTTTCTTTATATATTTTTAGTGAGATGGTGAGTTCAGGATAGACATTTCTTGTGCCTGGCACTCAGAGGCTGCACTGCATAATTTTCTGTGGCTAAGCTGTTGTTAGGGCGGGTTCGCACTACGGAATTCTCGTGGACAATGTCCTCGGAATTCCGTTAGCTGTCCGCCCGCACGGGCACGCGCTTTTCCGCCGGCTCCATAGACACCATTCTATGGGCCGGCGTATTCCGCGATCCGCTAAAAGAAGTGACATGACACTTCTTTCAGCGTATAGCGGAATACGCCGGCCCATAGAATGGTGTTTATGGGGCTGGCGGAAAGGCGCCCAGATGTGCGGGCGGCCAGCTGAAGGAATTCCGCGGACATTGTCCGTGAGAATTCCGTAGTGTGAACCCACCCTTACTCTTAGACCAGAGGAAAGCAACATTTAAGAGGTGGAGATCTACTACTATAATTTAAAGGGGGTTATCTAAGATTACAAAAAGCACAGCTACTTTCCTGCAAAAACAGCGCCACCCGTCCTCAGATTGTGAACTACAATTCAGCTCCACTCATTGAGTGTAACTAAGCTGCAAAATCACACCCAACCTGAGGACTGGATAAGTGTCAGATAAATAGTCTAGATCACCCCTTGAAAAAGATCTTGACGTCTGCTTAGTGCTGAGTTGTGCATGTAGCATGAAAGGGTAATGTACAGCTTGTCAGGTTGCAGAAAAAAGTGTCTCACAATGCTCCAACCCTGATATATTTTTTCCGGCGATACTTGTTGGTGGTCACACAGTAAGCTAAAGCTATTGCCAATATAATTTTAAATGGTTGTTGCCATTTCAAACAATTTTCCTCCATGTGATATGTAACAAATTGGTAGATTTAATTTTCCAAAAATTACTCTTTACCCCAGAAAACAGCTGGCTACTTGGTCTCTATCTTCCTTTTAATCTGCTGTCCACTGCCTGTTGGTAGGGTAAACCTGTCTTTAGTAACAGCTTAAACAAGACAGAACCTAGAAAGTGTGCACAGTCTGTGAGCCTCTGGACCACCGGCACTGTCCAGACAAGGTCATAGATTTCTTCCGATCTTACTGTGGTAGACTACAGAATTTGGGGGAAGGAATGGCCTGTGTGAGTACTACTCAGACCTGGTTTTGCCCCTTTAAATGAAGAGAATAAGAGATGTCTGTGCACCATGGAGACGGATCATCGGAGGGCTCACTAACAGTGGTGTGATGGAGGGGGACCCTCCGGGGTTTGCCAACAGCGACGTGATGGAGGGGGCTTTCTAACAGCCCTAAAATCACCTTGTCACTACTCTACTGGGGTAATTTTCTATAAAGGTCCCAGTAAATTCACCATCTTCCTCTTGCACTTCCACTATTATCCATGACAAAGGGTAAGAGGCAACAATCTCTGCTGGTCTTTTCTTAACAGGTTAACGTTTGGGCCGTGTAGATAATTGACCATGGCTGCACTTGATTATTTATTTATTTTTTAAACAAGGAACTTAGGAACAAAGAATCTTAGAATTAGTTTTTAGCGTCTTTTTCCTTTCTTGTAGGAGGCGAGAGTCGTTTTGCCCAATAAACACCATTTTATTACTCACTGAAGTAGCTAAATAATTGCCTTCCCTGTCACTGCAGATTGTTTTGTGTTTCCTTAGCCGCCGCCTTTTTATTATTTAACAGCCTTTTAGTAACCTGGTGAAACTAAAAAGTCATGAACTATAGGAATCAATGGATCCTGTTTTATTAAACTGCCCTCAGTCACTGAACAAGATTTTTATGACCCCCAATAAAACCTTCTGTAACAAAAAAATACTTCCAACAATGTGCAGGCCTACAGGGGCAAACACCTGCTGTCTTACTACCAACAATGTGCGGGCCTACAGGGGCAGACACCTGCTGTCTTACTACCAACAATGTGCAGGCCTACAGGGGCAAACACCTGCTGTCTTACTACCAACAATGTGCGGGCCTACAGGGGCAGACACCTGCTGTCTTACTACCAACAATGTGCGTGCCTACAGGGGCAGACACCTGCTGTCTTACTACCAACAATGTGCGTGCCTACAGGGGCAGAGACCTGTCTTACTACCAACAATGTGCGGGCCTACAGGGGCAAACACTTGCTGTCTTACTACCAACAATGTGCGGGCCTACAGGGGCAGAGACCTGTCTTACTACCAACAATGTGCGGGCCTACAGGGGCAGAGACCTGTCTTACTACCAACAATGTGCGGGCCTACAGGGGCAGACACCTGCTGTCTTACTACCAACAATGTGCGGGCCTACAGGGGCAGACACCTGCTGTCTTACTACCAACAATGTGCGTGCCTACAGGGGCAGACACCTGCTGTCTTACTACCAACAATGTGCGGGCCTACAGGGGCAGACACCTGCTGTCTTACTACCAACAATGTGCGGGCCTACAGGGGCAGAGACCTGTCTTACTACCAACAATGTGCGGGCCTACAGGGGCAGACACCTGCTGTCTTACTACCAACAATGTGCGTGCCTACAGGGGCAGACACCTGCTGTCTTACTACCAACAATGTGCGGACCTACAGGGGCAGACACCTGCTGTCTTACTACCAACAATGTGCGGGCCTACAGGGGCAGACACCTGCTGTCTTACTACCAACAATGTGCGGGCCTACAGGGGCAGACACCTGCTGTCTTACTACCAACAATGTGCGGGCCTACAGGGGCAGAGACCTGTCTTACTACCAACAATGTGCGGGCCTACAGGGGCAGAGACCTGCTGTCTTACTACCAACAATGTGCGGGCCTACAGGGGCAAACACTTGCTGTCTTACTACCAACAATGTGCGGGCCTACAGGGGCAGAGACCTGTCTTACTACCAACAATGTGCGGGCCTACAGGGGCAGAGACCTGTCTTACTACCAACAATGTGCGGGCCTACAGGGGCAGACACCTGCTGTCTTACTACCAACAATGTGCGGGCCTACAGGGGCAGACACCTGCTGTCTAACTACCAACAATGTGCGGGCCTACAGGGGAAGACACCTGCTGTCTAACTACCAACAATGTGTGGGCCTACAGGGGCAGACACCTGCTGTCTTACTACCAACAATGTGCGGGCCTACAGGGGCAGACACCTGCTGTCTTACTACCAACAATGTGCGGGCCTACAGGGGCAGACACCTGCTGTCTTACTACCAACAATGTGCGGGCCTACAGGGGCAGACACCTGCTGTCTTACTACCAACAATGTGTGGGCCTACAGGGGCAGACATCTGCTGTCTTACTACCAACAATGTGCGGACCTACAGGGGCAGACACCTGCTGTCTTTGTACCTTTATAAAGAGAAAAAAAAAAAGTTACGATATAGTCAAACAAGGGGGTTGAGGGCGACAGCACTAACAAAGTACCGTAGCTCACTCTTCACTCATTGAGTTAGACACTAAGAGCCCTATTACACAGAGCTATAATCAGCCGAATCCGATCATCAGCAAATCGTTTTAGGCTTGGACCTAAAATTGTTGGGCGCCGACCGCACATCGCTGCAAGTAATAGCGATGCACAGCTGGCGATTCCCCAAACACCTGACACCTCACCAGGTCAGCCGACAGGCCGCTTAGGAATCTACGGAGAACAGGAGAGAAGACTGGGAGAGGTAAGAAGTCAGGTGTTTAGGCAAGAGCTGCATGGACATTGCTAACGATGTTCTGCCCGATTATCAGGTCGTTTAATAGGTCTAGTAAACAAGCGCCGATTTAACAGATTGGTGGTCGTTTACTGAAGTGATCGTGCCGTAGTAGGCCTGTGTAATAGGACCCTAAAAGTGCGTTTACACGAAACGATAATTGGCCTGATCGTACGATTAACGATGTCGGAGTAACGATTTTTTTTTCCATAACGATCAGCGTTTAGACGGTACGATTTATCGTACGGAAAATCGTTTTGCGATTGCTTAAGCCTATCTCACACATTAGTTAAATCGGCAAACGACTGTTCACACGGAACGATCTGCGAATTTTTTGCGAACGATTTGATAACATGTTGAAAGATCAAAATGAACGATTTCTCGTTCGTCGTTCGCTGCGTTTATACGTACGATTATCGTTCAAATTCGATAGTTATCGCGCAAATTCGCACAATAATCGTTACGTGTAAACGCACCTTTAGACTCCTATTAAACTAGTTGATTTTTAACTATTAATGAGATCTTTTATCGTTAACCCGTCCACCATATGACAATGTAGATATAGAACAATGTGGAATTACATTGAACGATTAGTGACCGAATTAGGAATAAGAGTGAATGATTGACAATGGTTTTGGTGTCAGCATCAAACGAATGAAGATTCATTGTTCGTTGCCTGCATTTACACAAAATAATTATTTAAATACAAACCATATAGCGATAATTCACACGAGAATTCTTCTGTGTAATAGGGCCCTAAGAAAAACTCTCAGAAGAAGAAAAGACCAGGGACTGTGACTGAGTAAGAGCACAACAAAAATGGCTGCTGCAATAGAGCCTGGTGGAGGTGGCGGCTTCGGCTCTGCTGTGATCACTTATATATCGGCTGCTCTTTACTTGGCTGAAATTTGCGCATCAATTCTCGCCCTCAACATAGAAAGAAATTTTTAGTTTAATAGATTAAAGAATGAGAGACAAACTGGTGGGTGAACAGGAGTGGTCTTTAATAAGAGTTGAGTACATGACAAAGATGGTGCCTGAACCAGCAGGACACGGGTGATACTGCAACGGCATCAGTCCTGAGTCACCATGAGAGGTGTTGTACATTGTGCTAGGGGCTATGACCACAGTATGAACCAGACCCGTCAAGTCCCATCAAGATCACAGTATGAATCAAAGCCATCAATGCCTGTTTGATGGTATGAACCAGATCCGTCAACTCCGGTCTGATACAAGACCGCATTATGAACCAGATCACAGTATAAGTCAGGTCTGTCAACTCCTGATGCTAGTTCAGCTTTATTCCCACAAACCAGGGGGGACTGCCCCTGTGCCTGCCCCACTCCTCCCCCCAGTAAGGCCTCATACGCATGGCTGTATTCCATCCCCCAGCTGCCGTACCATTCAGAGATGCCATACTGCAAACATGGAGGTATGAGGAAGCACTGCTTCTGGGGTTGGGCTTCTCTGTTGGCAAATCCCAGCCATGTGCACTAGGCCTCATGCTGATATTACTCCTAATGCTGCGTTTACACTGAGAAATTTATCTGACAGATCTTTAAAGCCAAAGCCAGAAACAGACTATAAACAGGGATCAGGTCATAAAGGAAAGACTGGGATCTACCCTCTTTTCAAATCCATTCCTGGCTTTGGCTTCCAAAATCTGTCAGATAAATCTCTCTGTGTAAATGCACCCTTAGTATTCCTCCGCCATTACCAGCACGATTAGCGAGCTCCAGCCTGTGAATGGATGAGAGCCTTGTCCACGACCTGTCTGGTCATTATATTGTTCCCATAGGAATCCACTCTCTTTGTATTGTCTGTACAGGTTGGATATTAGATTGATGCGGAGCTCCCGATACAAGCTTAGCGCGCGCTCCTTGTACGTTCCCTCAGTCTGACTGTACTTGTGCAAAGCCCTGACCAAGAGATAGTTAATATTGATCCATATGGGGCCCCTCCAGTATGGGGGGTCATGCTCTGTGTTGCGTTGCATAAACAATGGACTGCTCTTTGACAGAGATCGGATACCGTACGGGGTCCACAACCTGTCGGCATCTCTTATGTGATCCATAAGGCGCCCAAGTTTGGGGGAATCTGGAGAAATTATCTGTAGAAGAAAGGGGAAGAGTGAGACGTATCCGAGAGCACTCACAAACTGCAATTTGGGTGTTTTTCTCACAGCTCTGATTAATCTTGGTGGTGGGACACTGCGAGGATCTTGTCCAGGAAGCGGCCGAGGTCGCTCCCATTCCAGGGCAACATTCTGTGTGTGGTTACCGTAATCTGCATATGCACCGAGTCTCTCAGACCAATGGAGCTTGTCCAATAAAGTGTTGTCTGTCAGCAACACGAGAGACTCCTTATAACACTGCCCATCCTCTCCAAGTATCGCACTGATGGTGGCCATGACCTCAGATGCCAAAGCCATCCAGCACCGCAGATCCACGTGACGTTCATCGTCAGATGGGTGTGATGCTCGAGGATAGTCATCTAGGCCAGATGTCAAAGTCTTCGGGTTCAGGAAACGCAATGTGTCCCGATCCCTTCCACGCCAACGATAGGTATAAGGGACAGTTCCAGCCTGAGTGCCATTGAACCAATTGTACCATGTCTGCAAACGAGGAAAGGCCTTGCGAAGAAACTGCAATCCTTCTGATGACACCGTCCCATCCGCCAGCAGCTGCCGTAGGGCCAAGAATAAAGTGGGGGGGTTGGCATTCTCATCCCACTGCACTATGAACTCGGCAGGCACCTTACTCTGAGCCTCGGGTCCCAGGATCTGCTCACGAGGAATCCAGCCGTCTGCATTCATCAGGTCCAGCCAATGTCCCAAGGACTGCCAGGCCAAATTGGGGTCCCAGCGAGCGATGAGCAACAAATGGAAGCCCTCATCCCATAGGAAGCCTCGGGGAAAGAAAGAGCGGGACGGGACGGCAGTAAACAGAGGAGCTGGTGGATATGGGACAGGTTCCACATTGTACCGTGAGCGGACTAAAGAGCTGCCATAGAAATAGCCCATACCCCCCAGCATGTTAGACAAAGAAGCTTGAGCGAATGAGACCTGTTCCGGAATGAAGCCTTTCTCCTCGAGATGGAACTTCTCTCGGAATCGTTCCTCCATGTTCTTTTTGAGCATCTCCAGTTCGGCAGTGAAAGCAGCACCAGAGAGTGGTCCCGGCCGCTGCGTGAAGCTGTCCGACTCAAACAGCATCTCAATCTGACCAGGAAGATACATGGTCACCTGGTGAAATATGACGTGAGAGTGATCAGAGCCAGGCTGGGATGGGGGGCGATAGGTGTCAAGGGCAAAATAACGTCTCTTGCTGCTGGCACTGGCTGCAGGGTGGGTAAAGCGGTCGCTCATACTACTCCGCACTACGTCTGTGATGTGATGAAGACCAGGGCAAGATGTCACCAGGTGGTTATAACTGTGAAGAGAGAAGAGATTATTAGATTACCATATTTTCCGGAGTATAAAATGACTCCTGACTCTTAAGAATATTTTCAGGGGTTTGTCTTATACACCGGAAAATGTTAAAAGCAGGGATTATATGTCCCCCGATGCCGCCCTCTGGTGCGGGGGTTATATACCTTATGTGTCCCCCGATGCCGCCCTCTGGTGCGGGGTTATATACCTTATGTGTCCCCCGATGCCGCCCTCTGGTGTGGGGGTTATATACCTTATGTGTCCCCCGATGCCGCCCTCTGGTGTGGGGGTTATATACCTTATGTGTCCCCCGATGCCGCCCTCTGGTGCGGGGGTTATATACCTTATGTGTCCCCCGATGCCGCCCTCTGGTTTGGGGGTTATATACCTTATATGTACCCCGACGCCGCCCTCTGGTGTGGCGGTTATATACCTTATGTGTCCCCCGATGCCGCCCTCTGGTGCGGGGGTTATATACCTTATGTGTCCCCCGATGCCGCCCTCTGGTGTGGCGGTTATATACCTTATGTGTCCCCCGATGCCGCCCTCTGGTGTGGGGGTTATATACCTTATGTGTCCCCCGATGCCGCCCTCTGGTGTGGGGGTTATATACCTTGTGTCCCCCGATGCCGCCCTCTGGTGTGGGGGTTATATACCTTATGTGTCCCCCGATGCCGCCCTCTGGTGTGGGGGTTATATACCTTATGTGTCCCCCGATGCCGCCCTCTGGTGTGGGGGTTATATACCTTGTGTCCCCCGATGCCGCCCTCTGGTGTGGGGGTTATATACCTTATGTGTCCCCCGATGCCGCCCTCTGGTGTGGGGGTTATATACCTTATGTGTCCCCCGATGCCGCCCTCTGGTGTGGGGGTTATATACCTTATATGTGCCCCGATGCCGCCCTCTGGTGTGGGGGTTATATACCTTATGTGTCCCCCGATGCCGCCCTCTGGTGTGGGGGTTATATACCTTATATGTGCCCCGATGCCGCCCTCTGGTTTGGGAAAGCGGATGATAAATCTGCCGAGTTCCTCTGAGGTTCCGGTTACTGAGCTCAGGCGATCTCTACCGTCCATTTGAGGGGTGAGCGAGCCCTGGCCATCAGTGGCCACATAGAAGATGATGGACACCAGCTGTGCCAAGGATGAGGGATCCTGGGGGGATAGGGAGGAGGGTCAGCGACTAATGAACATTACATCACCCTGGGGCTGACCACCCAACACAGACATGTCACTCGGCCTATATCACCCCGTGTATCATCACCCGGCCCCTATCACCCCGTGTATCACCCCCCGGCCCCTATCACCCCGTGTATCATCACCCGCCACGTACCACCCCGTGTATCATCACCCAGCACCTATCACCCTGTGTATCATCACCCGGCCCCTATCACCCCCCGGCCCCTATCACCCCGTGTATCATCACCCGGCCCCTATCACCCCGTGTATCATCACCCGGCACCTATCACCCCATGTATCATCACCCGGCCCCTATCACCCCGTGTATCATCACCCGGCCCCTATCACCCCATGTATCATCACCCGGCCCCTATCACCCCATGTATCATCACCCGGCACCTATCACCCCATGTATCATCACCTGGCACCTATCACCCTGTGTATCACCCCCCGGCCCCTATCACCCCCTGGCACCTATCACCCCGTGTATCATCACCTGGCACCTATCACCCTGTGTATCACCCCCCGGCCCCTATCACCCCCTGGCACCTATCACCCCGTGTACCACCCCCCGGCCCCTATCATCCCGTGTACGGCCATCCATCACTCATGTTTCCTCACATCCGGGGTTCCCACAATCCTCCAGCTCCAGTCCCCGCCATGGCTGCCTCCGGGTCTCTTCACAAACTCCGTCCTCAGGGAGAAGCCCTTGTCCTTAATCTCCTGGACACCAAAGTTGACTCCATCGTGCATCAGCCACCCATAGCGGGCGAGCCCATCCCCCTGCTCACATGTGTGATGGAGAGATGGCGACCCCGACTGCGAGATCCACATCAGCCCTAGAAACATAGATTATACACAGCTCAGGTATGGGGGGGCTATAGGGGGTCAGGTATGGGGGTGTAGGTTATAGGGGGTCAGGTATGGGGGTGTAGGTTATAGGGGGGGTCAGGTATGGGGGTGTAGGTTATAGGGGGGTCAGGTATGGGGGTGTAGGTTATAGGGGGGTCAGGTATGGAGGTGTGTAGGTTATGGGGGGTCAGGTATGGGGGTGTAGGTTGTAGGGGGGGCAGGTATGGGGGTGTAGGTTATAGGGGGGGGGGTCAGGTATGGGGGTGTAGTTTATAGGGGGGTCAGGTATGGGGGTGTGTAGGTTATAGGGGGGGTCAGGTATGGGGGTGTAGGTTATAGGGGGGGTCAGGTATGGGGGTGTAGGTTATAGGGGGGGTCAGGTATGGGGGGTGTAGGTTATAGGGGGGTCAGGTATGGGGGTGTAGGTTATAGGGGGGGTGTAGGTTATAGGGGGGTCAGGTATGGGGGTGTAGGTTGTATGGGGGGGTCAGGTATGGGGTGTAGGTTGTAGGGGGGGTCAGGTATGGGGTGTAGGTTGTATGGGGGGGTCAGGTATGGGGTGTAGGTTGTAGGGGGGTCAGGTATGGGGTGTAGGTTGTAGGGGGGTCAGGTATGGGGGTGTAGGTTATAGGGGGGTCAGGTATGGGGGTGTAGGTTATAGGGGGGTCAGGTATGGGGGTGTAGGTTATAGGGGGGTGTAGGTTATAGGGGGGTCAGGTATGGGGGTGTAGGTTGTAGGGGGGGTCAGGTATGGGGGTGTAGGTTGTAGGGGGGTCAGGTATGGGGGTGTAGGTTATAGGGGGGTCAGGTATGGGGGTGTAGGTTATAGGGGGGTCAGGTATGGGGGTGTAGGTTATAGGGGGGTCAGGTATGGGGGGTGTAGGTTATAGGGGGGTCAGGTATGGGGGTGTAGGTTATAGGGGGGTCAGGTATGGGGGTGTAGATATGGGGGTGTAGGTTATAGGGGGGTCAGGTATGGGGGTGTAGGTTATAGGGGGGGTCAGATATGGGGGTGTAGGTTATAGGGGGGGTCAGATATGGGGGTGTAGGTTGTAGGGGGGGGTCAGATATGGGGGTGTAGGTTGTAGGGGGGTCAGATATGGGGGGTGTAGGTTATAGGGGGGTCAGATATGGGGGTGTAGGTTATAGGGGGGGTCAGGTATGGGGGTGTAGATTGTAGGGGGGGTCAGATATGGGGGTGTAGGTTATAGGGGGGGTCAGATATGGGGGTGTAGGTTATAGGGGGGGTCAGATATGGGGGTCAGATATGGGGGTGTAAGTCGTACCTGTGACCACAGAGCGGGGGCTCCGGGTCTTCATCCCCAGGTAGACCTGCGGTCTGTATGTGCCCCAGAAGAGTTGGGGGGATGCGGTGGGGGAGCTGCTGTTGGGGGTCAGGATGGGGGGCGCGGGGTGCAGGGTCACCACCCTCATCGCCTGACTCCACTTGACATATCCGCTGTATCCAAAGGCCCCGATCCCAATGAGACTGGAGAGGACGGCCACCAGCACCACGCGGCTCCACTCCCGCTCCGGAGGAGGAGGCGCTCTCTTCAGGGGAGGAGGACGATGCTCAGCGCCACCATGACGCCTCCGATCCCGCGTCATCCTGCACACCTGGAGGAGGAGGAAGATGAGAGGACTACAACTCCCAGCAGGAGGATGGGGACTGTGATGAGGGTCACATGACCTCCACCTGAGGCTCCCTGACGAGCTATGACGTCATACAGGTGGCAGGTGTCCTAGCATGGAGCAGCCATTCAGCCAGCACATCACCAGTGACCTGTGAGGAGAGGGCCGAGCAGATCGTACTCCATCGGCCGATCCCCAGAGCAGCTCCGGCTGTACACACACCGATCCCCGGGTCCCGGCTGTTACTTACCGGCCGCCGTGCTTCCTGATTGGCTGAGCGGAAGCCGGAAGAAGCCTATGACACGTGGAGATGTTACCCGGAAGTCAGCGCGGGTGGAGGGCGCCATCTTTGTGCTCGCATTAGTCGGACGTGTTCGTTTGACGAGGCGATGACGTCACATTCTCGCCTTGCGCGCCGCCGTGGGCTCGTGCACATGCGCAGTCCTGTCCGTTCTTTCCCTTCTCCTTTAGGAGGCGCAGTCACTATTACTCCATAGCAGGAGACTGATAGGATGATATTACTGGCTGAGGGAGGAGGATGGAAGCGAGAGAATAAGATGGGAGGTCTCCAACATGGATAATAAGATGGGGGTCAAGGATGATGGATCCCATATAGTAATAATGCCCCCTGCTGTGCCCCCATATATCAATAATGCCCCCTGCTGTGCCCCATATAGTAATAATGGCCCCTACTGTGCCCCCATATAGTAATAATGCCCCCTGCTGTGCCCCCATATAGTAATAATGCCCCCTGCTGTGCCCCCATATAGTAATAATGCCCCCTTCTGTGCCCCCATATATCAATAATGCCCCCTGCTGTGCCCCATATAGTAATAATGGCCCCTACTGTGCCCCCATATAGTAATAATGCCCCCTGCTGTGCCCCCATATAGTAATAATGCCCCTGCTGTGCCCCCATATAGTAATAATGCCCCCTGCTGTGCCCCCATATAGTAATAATGCCCCCTTCTGTGCCCCCATATAGTAATAATGCCCCCTTCTGTGCCCCCATATAGTAATAATGCCCCCTTCTGTGCCCCCATATAGTAATAATGCCCCCTTCTGTGTCCCCATATAGTAATAATGCCCCCTGCTGTGCCCCCATATATCAATAATGCCCCCTGCTGTGCCCCATATAGTAATAATGCCCCCTGCTGTGCCCCCATATAGTAATAATGGCCCCTTCTGTGCCCCCATATAGTAATAATGCCCCCTGCTGTGCCCCCATATAGTAATAATGCCCCCTTCTGTGCCCCAATATAGTAATAATGTCCCCTACTAAGCCTCCATATAGTAATAATACTCCCTGCTGTGCCCCATATAGTAAAAATGCCCCCTGCTGTGCCCCATATAGTAATAATGCCCCTGCTGTGCCCCCATATAATAATAATGAACCCCACTGTGCCCCCATATAGTAACAATGCCCCCCGCTATGCCCCCATATAGTAACAATGGCCCCCACTGTGCCCACATATAGTAATAATGCCTCCTGCTGTGCCCCCCATATAGTAACAATGCCCCCTGCTATGCCCTCATATAGTAATAATATCCCCTGCTTTCCCTTTCATATAGTAACAATGCCCCCTGCTGTGCCCCCATATAGTAATAATGCCCCCTTCTGTGCCCCCATATAGTAATAATGTCCCCTACTAAGCCTCCATATAGTAATAATACTCCCTGCTGTGCCCCCATATAGTAACAATGCCCCCTGCTGTGCCCCATATAGTAATAATGTCCCCTGCTGTGCCCCCATATAGTAATAATGTCCCCGCTGTGCCCCCATATAGTAATAATGCCCCCTGCTGTGCCCCCATACAGTAATAATGTTCCCTACTAAGCCTCCATATAGTAATAATACTCCCTGCTGTGCCCCCATATAGTAACAATGCCCCCTGCTGTGCCCCATATAGTAATAATGCCCCTGCTGTGCCCCCATATAGTAATAATGAACCCCACTGTGCCCCCATATAGTAACAATGCCCCCCGCTGTGCCCCCATATAGTAACAATGCCCCCCGCTGTGCCCCCATATAGTAACAATGCCCCCGCTGTGCCCCCATATAGTAATAATGAACCCCACTGTGCCCCCATATAGTAACAATGGCCTCTGCTGTGCCCCCATATAGTAACAATGCCCCCTGCTATGCCCCCATATAGTAACAATGCCCCCCCACTGTGCCCCCATATAGTAATAATGCCCCCCGCTATGCCCCCATATAGTAACAATGCCCCCCACTGTTCCCCCATATAGTAATAATGCCTCCTGCTGTGCACCCATATAGTAACAATGCCCCCTGCTATGCCCTCATATAGTAATAATATCCCCTGCTTTCCCTTTCATATAGTAACAACGCCCCCTGCTGTGCCCCCATATAGTAATAATGCCCCCTTCTGTGCCCCCATATAGTAATAATGTCCCCTTCTAAGCCTCCATATAGTAATAATACTCCCTGCTGTGCCCCCATATAGTAACAATGCCCCCTGCTGTGCCCCATATAGTAATAATGTCCCCTGCTGTGCCCCCATATAGTAATAATGTCCCCGCTGTGCCCCCATATAGTAACAATGCCCCCTGCTGTGCCCCCATACAGTAATAATGTTCCCTACTAAGCCTCCATATAGTAATAATACTCCCTGCTGTGCCCCCATATAGTAACAATGCCCCCTGCTGTGCCCCATATAGTAATAATGCCCCTGCTGTGCCCCCATATAGTAATAATGCACCCCACTGTGCCCCCATATAGTAACAATGCCCCCCGCTGTGCCCCCATATAGTAATAATGGCCCCTTCTGTGCCCCCATATAGTAACAATGCCCCCGCTATGCCCCCATATAGTAATAATGAACCCCACTGTGCCCCCATATAGTAACAATGCCCTCTGCTGTGCCCCCATATAGTAACAATGCCCCCGCTATGCCCCCATATAGTAACAATGCCCCCCACTGTGCCCCCATATAGTAATAATGCCCCCCGCTATGCCCCCATATAGTAACAATGCCCCCCACTGTTCCCCCATATAGTAATAATGCCCCCTGCTGTGCACCCATATAGTAACAATGCCCCCTGCTTTTCCCCCATATAGTAATAATATCCCCTGCTGTGCCTCCATATAGTAATGTCCCTGATGTGCCCCCCATATAATAATGCCCCTGCTGTGTCTCCATATAGTAATAATGCTCCCTGCTGTGCCCCCCATATAATAATAATGCTCCCTGCTGTGCCCCCTATATAATAATAATGTCCCTGCTGTGCCTCTATGTAGTAATAAATCACAGCTGCGTCACACAATGTATTGCGCAGATAATACCGGTCAAAAAATATGTGGAATAAATATATATACTTCCGGAATCACGTATAAAAATATTACTTTTATTAGTATATCTAAAAGTGTTGTACAAACAAGCTAGCTACAAAAAAAAACACAAAAATATATATAAAAATGGGCACCTCACAACAATACTGGAGTGTTGAGTCTCCAAATTCCCCGCCTCGACCGTGTTAAATAACACTGGTATAGATATGGGGAGCAGGGTAACCAGATACTAGTTATGTCACCCAGATATCACTCTGGGATCATCAGGAGACTATACAGTAACACGATGGTTCAGCAATAGGATTTTCAACAAAATGCAAAGATACACAGTAGTGGTAAAAGAAAGAGGTTGGTGGGATTCGTCTGGCGCAAACAATACCTGATGAAGAGAGGATTTCACCCTCGAAACGCGTTGCTTCAAATAAAAGCCTGAATTTGACTTCACACCAGTGCCAGGAGTTCTCTTCATTCAGAGAAGGAACAGGGGATCGTGGCCGGTGTTCCAAAAAAAGGGGTGTTTGCGCCAGACGAATCCCACCACCCTCTTCCTTTTACCACTACTGTGATTGACACCGAGGATCCACTTTGGAGAATCGGAAGGTGGAAGGCAGCATCCCCCATTGATCCAGAGCGCTTATTAGAGTCGTGCCTAATTGTGTACGACCCACTCCGGTGAGCGTGCATTTGCACACATATACATGTTTCTCCAAAGTGTGTTTTGACCTGCACATGCAGCGCCGTTTGTGTTATTTTTTTCTCTTTGCATATACAAAAATGCAAAGATGCAAAAGATGTAAAAGAGGTTCTAATGTGTAAAAGCCCAGCCGGGCAACACATACATATAAACCTGTTCAGGGGTGTGAGATACAAGAGGACAGTGTAGTTCCATATGCCTGTTATGTATTATATATGATATAGTTTACACTACATCATCAGGAGGTCGGCCTCCGATAAGCACTTAGGGGGAGATTTATCAAACATGGGGAGATTTATCAAACATGGTGTAAAGTGAAACTAGCTCAGTTGCCCCTAGCAACCAATCAGATTCCACCTCTCATTCCTCACAGACTCTTTAAAAAATGAAAGGTGGAATCTGATTGGTTGCTAGGGGCAACTGAGCTAGTTTCACTTTTCACCATGTGTGATAAATCCCCCCCTAAGAGCGCCTAGTCGAGATGTAAATAACATATACAATACACCAGTTACAATGTTGTGCCTCCATGTAGTAACAATGTCCCCTGCTGTGCCCCCATATAATTAATAATGCCCCTGCTGTGCCCCATATAGTAATAATGTCTCCTGCTGTGCCCCATATAGTAACAATGTCCCCTGCTGTGCCCCCATATAGTAACAATGTCCCCTGCTGTGCCCCATATAGTAATAATGCCGCCTGCTGTGCCCCCATATAGTAACAATGTCCCCTGCTGTGCCTCCATATAGTAATAATGTCCCCTGCTGTGCCTCCATATAGTAATAAGGTCTTCATCTGTGCCCCCATATAGTAATAATGCCCCCTTCTGTGCCCCCATATATCAATAATGCCCCCTGCTGTGCCCCATATAGTAATAATGGCCCCTACTGTGCCCCCATATAGTAATAATGCCCCCTGCTGTGCCCCCATATAGTAATAATGCCCCCTGCTGTGCCCCCATATAGTAATAATGCCCCCTTCTGTGCCCCCATATAGTAATAATGCCCCCTTCTGTGCCCCCATATAGTAATAATGCCCCCTTCTGTGCCCCCATATAGTAATAATGCCCCCTTCTGTGTCCCCATATAGTAATAATGCCCCCTGCTGTGCCCCCATATATCAATAATGCCCCCTGCTGTGCCCCATATAGTAATAATGCCCCCTGCTGTGCCCCCATATAGTAATAATGGCCCCTTCTGTGCCCCCATATAGTAATAATGCCCCCTGCTGTGCCCCCATATAGTAATAATGCCCCCTTCTGTGCCCCAATATAGTAATAATGTCCCCTACTAAGCCTCCATATAGTAATAATACTCCCTGCTGTGCCCCATATAGTAAAAATGCCCCCTGCTGTGCCCCATATAGTAATAATGCCCCTGCTGTGCCCCCATATAATAATAATGAACCCCACTGTGCCCCCATATAGTAACAATGCCCCCCTCTATGCCCCCATATAGTAACAATGGCCCCCACTGTGCCCACATATAGTAATAATGCCTCCTGCTGTGCCCCCCATATAGTAACAATGCCCCCTGCTATGCCCTCATATAGTAATAATATCCCCTGCTTTCCCTTTCATATAGTAACAATGCCCCCTGCTGTGCCCCCATATAGTAATAATGCCCCCTTCTGTGCCCCCATATAGTAATAATGTCCCCTACTAAGCCTCCATATAGTAATAATACTCCCTGCTGTGCCCCCATATAGTAAAAATGCCCCCTGCTGTGCCCCATATAGTAATAATGCCCCTGCTGTGCCCCCATATAGTAATAATGTCCCCGCTGTGCCCCCATATAGTAATAATGCCCCCTGCTGTGCCCCCATACAGTAATAATGTTCCCTACTAAGCCTCCATATAGTAATAATACTCCCTGCTGTGCCCCCATATAGTAACAATGCCCCCTGCTGTGCCCCATATAGTAATAATGCCCCTGCTGTGCCCCCATATAGTAATAATGAACCCCACTGTGCCCCCATATAGTAACAATGCCCCCCGCTGTGCCCCCATATAGTAACAATGCCCCCGCTGTGCCCCCATATAGTAACAATGCCCCCGCTGTGCCCCCATATAGTAATAATGAACCCCACTGTGCCCCCATATAGTAACAATGGCCTCTGCTGTGCCCCCATATAGTAACAATGCCCCCTGCTATGCCCCCATATAGTAACAATGCCCCCCACTGTGCCCCCATATAGTAATAATGCCCCCCGCTATGCCCCCATATAGTAACAATGCCCCCCACTGTTCCCCCATATAGTAATAATGCCTCCTGCTGTGCACCCATATAGTAACAATGCCCCCTGCTATGCCCTCATATAGTAATAATATCCCCTGCTTTCCCTTTCATATAGTAACAACGCCCCCTGCTGTGCCCCCATATAGTAATAATGCCCCCTTCTGTGCCCCCATATAGTAATAATGTCCCCTTCTAAGCCTCCATATAGTAATAATACTCCCTGCTGTGCCCCCATATAGTAACAATGCCCCCTGCTGTGCCCCATATAGTAATAATGTCCCCTGCTGTGCCCCCATATAGTAATAATGTCCCCGCTGTGCCCCCATATAGTAATAATGCCCCCTGCTGTGCCCCCATACAGTAATAATGTTCCCTACTAAGCCTCCATATAGTAATAATACTCCCTGCTGTGCCCCCATATAGTAACAATGCCCCCTGCTGTGCCCCATATAGTAATAATGCCCCTGCTGTGCCCCCATATAGTAATAATGAACCCCACTGTGCCCCCATATAGTAACAATGCCCCCCGCTGTGCCCCCATATAGTAACAATGCCCCCGCTGTGCCCCCATATAGTAACAATGCCCCCGCTATGCCCCCATATAGTAATAATGAACCCCACTGTGCCCCCATATAGTAACAATGCCCTCTGCTGTGCCCCCATATAGTAACAATGCCCCCGCTATGCCCCCATATAGTAACAATGCCCCCCACTGTGCCCCCATATAGTAATAATGCCCCCCGCTATGCCCCCATATAGTAACAATGCCCCCCACTGTTCCCCCATATAGTAATAATGCCTCCTGCTGTGCACCCATATAGTAACAATGCCCCCTGCTTTTCCCCCATATAGTAATAATATCCCCTGCTGTGCCTCCATATAGTAATGTCCCTGATGTGCCCCCCATATAATAATGCCCCTGCTGTGTCTCCATATAGTAATAATGCTCCCTGCTGTGCCCCCCATATAATAATAATGCTCCCTGCTGTGCCCCCTATATAATAATAATGTCCCTGCTGTGCCTCTATGTAGTAATAAATCACAGCTGCGTCACACAATGTATTGCGCAGATAATACCGGTCAAAAAATATGTGGAATAAATATATATACTTCCGGAATCACGTATAAAAATATTACTTTTATTAGTATATCTAAAAGTGTTGTACAAACAAGCTAGCTACAAAAAAAACACAAAAATATATATAAAAATGGGCACCTCACAACAATACTGGAGTGTTGAGTCTCCAAATTCCCCGCCTCGACCGTGTTAAATAACACTGGTATAGATATGGGGAGCAGGGTAACCAGATACTAGTTATGTCACCCAGATATCACTCTGGGATCATCAGGAGACTATACAGTAACACGATGGTTCAGCAATAGGATTTTCAACAAAATGCAAAGATACACAGTAGTGGTAAAAGAAAGAGGTTGGTGGGATTCGTCTGGCGCAAACAATACCTGATGAAGAGAGGATTTCACCCTCGAAACGCGTTGCTTCAAATAAAAGCCTGAATTTGACTTCACACCAGTGCCAGGAGTTCTCTTCATTCAGAGAAGGAACAGGGGATCGTGGCCGGTGTTCCAAAAAAAGGGGTGTTTGCGCCAGACGAATCCCACCACCCTCTTCCTTTTACCACTACTGTGATTGACACCGAGGATCCACTTTGGAGAATCGGAAGGTGGAAGGCAGCATCCCCCATTGATCCAGAGCGCTTATTAGAGTCGTGCCTAATTGTGTACGACCCACTCCGGTGAGCGTGCATTTGCACACATATACATGTTTCTCCAAAGTGTGTTTTGACCTGCACATGCAGCGCCGTTTGTGTTATTTTTTTCTCTTTGCATATACAAAAATGCAAAGATGCAAAAGATGTAAAAGAGGTTCTAATGTGTAAAAAGCCCAGCCGGGCAACACATACATATAAACCTGTTCAGGGGTGTGAGATACAAGAGGACAGTGTAGTTCCATATGCCTGTTATGTATTATATATGATATAGTTTACACTACATCATCAGGAGGTCGGCCTCCGATAAGCACTTAGGGGGAGATTTATCAAACATGGGGAGATTTATCAAACATGGTGTAAAGTGAAACTAGCTCAGTTGCCACCGGCAACCAATCAGATTCCACCTCTCATTCCTCACAGACTCTTTAAAAAATGAAAGGTGGAATCTGATTGGTTGCTAGGGGCAACTGAGCTAGTTTCACTTTTCACCATGTGTGATAAATCCCCCCCTAAGAGCGCCTAGTCGAGATGTAAATAACATATACAATACACCAGTTACAATGTTGTGCCTCCATGTAGTAACAATGTCCCCTGCTGTGCCCCCATATAATTAATGCCCCTGCTGTGCCCCATATAGTAATAATGTCTCCTGCTGTGCCCCATTATAGTAATAATGCCGCCTGCTGTGCCCCCATATAGTAACAATGTCCCCTGCTGTGCCTCCATATAGTAATAATGTCCCCTGCTGTGCCTCCATATAGTAATAAGGTCTTCATCTGTGCCCTCCATATAGTAATAATGTCCCCTGCTGTGCCTCCATATAGTAATAAGGTCTTCATCTGTACCCTCCATATAGTAATAATGTCCCCTGCTGTGCCACCATATAGTAATAAGGTCTTCATCTGTGCCCTCCATATAGTAATTATGCCCCCTGCTGTACCCCAGTATAGTAATAATACCCCCCCCCAGTGTTCACTATGGTCAGCCTCTATAGGCTCCATACAGTGGTCTCTATGGTCGGCCCCTATACGCTCCGTACAGTAGTCTCTATGGATGGCCCCTATACGCTCCGTACAGTTGGATCTATGGTAGGCCCCTATACACACTGTACAGTTGAATCTATGGTAGGCCCCTATACACTCTGTACAGTTGAATCTATGGTAGGCCCCTATACACTCTGTACAGTTGGATCTATGGTAGGCCCCTATACACTCTGTACAGTTGGATCTATGGTAGGCCCCTATACACTCTGTACAGTTGAATCTATGGTAGGCCCCTATACACTCTGTACAGTTGGATCTATGGTAGGCCCCTATACACTCTGTACAGTTGCATCTATGGTAGGCCCCTATACACTCTGTACAGTTGGATCTATGGTAGGCCCCTATACACTCTGTACAGTTGGATCTATGGTAGGCCCCTATACACTCTGTACAGTTGGATCTATGGTAGGCCCCTATACACTCGGTACAGTTGGATCTATGGTAGGCCCCTATACACTCGGTACAGTTGGATCTATGGTAGGCCCCTATACACTCTGTACAGTTGGATCTATGGTAGGCCCCTATACACTCTGTACAGTTGGATCTATGGTAGGCCCCTATACACTCTGTACAGTTGGATCTATGGTAGGCCCCTATACACTCTGTACAGTTGGATCTATGGTAGGCCCCTATACACTCTGTACAGTTGGATCTATGGTAGGCCCCTATACACTCTGTACAGTTGGATCTATGGTAGGCCCCTATACACTCTGTACAGTTGGATCTATGGTAGGCCCCTATACACTCTGTACAGTTGGATCTATGGTAGGCCCCTATACACTCTGTACAGTTGGATCTATGGTAGGCCCCTATACACTCTGTACAGTTGGATCTATGGTAGGCCCCTATACACTCTGTACAGTTGGATCTCTACAGTTATCTCCATAACATTTGAGAATATTTTACAGCTTTTAGGGATAGGGAGGCACTTACATCCATCCAAGGGGGCTGAAGATTTCTTAGAATTGCTGAAGGTGCCCATACACCCTCCTTAGCTCCACCGCTATTCATATGCTGAGGTGGCACATGTGTTGTCCATACAGCACCGCATGACCCCCCCAGTGACTACAAACTCTCGGTAGGACTCCCAGTATACAACGCTCTTTACCATTACACTTACTCCTATCTTCTACAAAGTCTCCTTCATCTCTGGCCTTGGAGTTTGACACGATGAGTGCGGCTCCAATCTCCTTATCAGCTGTAAACCTTCTAACCTGTACGGCCAGATCTGGAAAACGTTTTCCTCTTGGTGCCAACAATTCAGCTATTACCCTTTGGCCAAGGTTTTAGAAAGGCCTAAAGAACCTACACATCGAAACTACAGAGGAGCCTGGATTGCTGTGTACCCGGGGGTGCCAAAGGTGATAGACGTCCCATTACTAAAGAGGAAGAGTCTATACCACAGGTGTCAACCTGCCGCCCTCCTTCCCATCATGCCTGGACAGCCCCCCCCCCCCTGGTCTATACCAAAAGATAATGTCATTATTACAGATAATTAAGCAATGGCAATTATATCTCTTCGTGAGGTCATGATTGTTGATCTACCTACGTGCTAATGTCCGGTTGTGGAACATGGACATTCAATAAGACAGGATGTCCAAAGTTACCAGAACATGTGCAGATAAGACACACCGATTAAAGGAGAAGTCCGGCCCTGGACAGGATGTGACAGACGGCAGGGGAGAGTGTAACAATATAAGATTTCTGACCTCTCTCCGTGATGCGCCATCTGACCAGCCCCAGAACCCCCGCCAGAAGCCAATTTCCCCCTGTGATGACACCAGGACTCTGGGGAAAATGCCAGCAACGGCTGATGGACAGCCCGCTCAGCCAATCAATGACTGAAGCAACGTCCTGCAGTCCATCAGCTGGGTTGTGATGTCTGCAGCAGCCATGCAGCGCTGAAGAGGCATGGTGAGAGATAAGTTAGTACCGTTTGTTATTTTCCCTGTGCCCTGCCATTAAAAAAAAACAGAACAAACCCGTGAGGTTAGACTTAAAGGAGAAGTCCGGTGAGGTGACTTTTTTAAAAAGTCAGTAAGAGAATGTAAAAAACCAAGCCTTACTCACCTCTACCTGTGCCTTTCCAGCGTTGGATCGCCGCTCTGGCCCCCTGCCAGGTTCCAGGATCTTCTCCCAGCGGACGTCACAAGGTGGTTGATTGGTGGCCCCCTCAGCCAGTCACTGACCAGGGCGGGACGCCGCTATAGTCACTAATTGCCCAAACGGCCAATCATTCAGCCGGAAGGGCATTTTCCCTCTCGTTGTGACATCAACTCGGGGGGAAAATGCCTTCCGGCCGGGGTCCAGGAGCCAGTGTAGCATCACGGCCACGTGGAAAGGTAAGTTAGCGCTCTGTATTAAGTTCCCCCCGCCTCTGTTGGATGATTGAAAATAAAAATGGCGGGACTTCTCCTTTAATGTTATGTATTTTGCGGGACATCCTTACATTCCCAGTTTGGGATTGGATGATGATCACCATAGGAGACTACTAAGGTAAGTGACGGTGGTAGGATCGATGATTGCAGATATAAACCAGACTGTATAGGGATTAGAGATGAGCTCAACTTGAGTCCGATCATGCAGCATGTGATTACCAGTGGCTGAACATGTTGAAACTCCAGGAACGGCTGTGGAAGATCGGTACAGTCTCCGGTCTATACACTTCGGGGGGAGATTTATCAAACGTGGTGTAAAGTGAAACTGGCCCAGTCGCCCCCGGCAACCAATCAGATTCCACCTTTCAATCCTCACAGACTCTTTGGAAAATAAAAAGTGGAATCTGATTGGTTGCCGGAGGCAACTGAGCCAGTGTCACTTTACACCATGTTTGATAAATCTCCCCCTAAATGTTCTCTTTTTTTTGTTCAACAATAAACATGAATTCTCCTTTATGGAGAAATAAGGCCTAGCACAACTTTGGACCCTGCCTTATTTTCGGGAAAATTGGGTATTTTAGAGAGTTATTGTATTCCTTGTGTCACCTTTATGTAATTTACACACACATTACTGTGAGGCGGGGGAGTGAATAAAGCATCTCTTACCCCCCTCAGCGACTGTGGCGTACTTTGCTTTTATTGTTAAATTGTCAAAAAACAGTGGTGACCGAGCGGGGTTCTACGACAAGACTTAGATGCAAAATTGTAGTCACCAAATAGCAAAAAATCTTGATGCAAATATCCCAGGGAACAGATGAGAAGAGATGCCGTATCTAAAGATGGGGGTTCTGCCACGTTCTACCTGCGGACAAGAACCTAGAAGCCGTCTCCAAGAAGAGTTCCAGAACACAGAGACTGTTTGATGGCTGCCATTTCTGTCACGTGTTTATTGACCCGACGCCCAAACCTTTGCACACGCCAAATATGATGTTTAATTTTCCTTCCCTCTGTGACCTGATCGGCAAATAAACAGGGACGGCGCGGATCTCTGCAGACGTGTCACACGTGATAAGGGCTGCTGAGACATTTAGCATAACACATCTATATAATACTGATGACAAACACACCGCTCGCTCTTCTCAGTTTTCCATAGTTTATTTTGGATGAACTGATCGTCGTGACTTGTTGACCCCCGAGACCCCTGGGAAGCACAGGCCGGTTCAGGGAAGAGTCACTGTTTGAGAAGACCACCATCGCCCTCGCTCACAAAGCGTTTGCGACCCCTGAAAGAGTGAAGGATGGGAGGATTAACGCGCCAGCTGCTACCATTACGCCATCTGTTGTAGGAGATGTTTACTCACCTAGAGGGACACTGGTCCCGCAGCTGCTGGGTGATCACCCCCTCCTTATAACACAGATCCACTAACTTCTCCATGACATTATGGGCCAGCGGGACATCCAGAGTGAGGTCCGGCAGCTCAGAGTACACGCGCTGGAAGCCCTGGAAGACGTTGGACATTAAGGACTACACACAAAGATGTACGACCTCCAGACGTGTATGTGTTTAGCACATTACCCGGTTCATTTGGTCCAGCGTGATCATGCCGCTCTCCCATAAAGCTTTCAATAACTTCACTGCCATCAGGACGTGGCCTTCAGCGGAGCCTTCCAAAACCAGAACCACAGCCTGGAAACAGAGAGAGACCAAGGTGAGTGACAAGCACCTCACCAATTCTGTGGACCTGCCAAGACGTCTCATCGTATCCCGGACACAATGAGAGAGATACCTCGTAGACAAGCTCATGGTGGAAATGAGGCACCTCCAGTTCTCTCAGGCATCGCTCTGCTTCGCTTACTTGTCCGGAAACCAAGAACTCCTGCAGGATCAGGTTCATCTGAAAGGAGACGCATGGTGCATGAGATACAGGACCTGACCAGTAGAGAGCACTCTCCAGAATGGCTCTTACCTCCTTAATAAGATGTTTCACGGGTCTCTGTCCCCCACCAACGCCCCATACGTTGTCCAGTCGGATAATTTCCCTCTTGATTCTTAGTAACACTGCGGCACGGTCCAGGGCTGCCCTGAGAGGAAGGACCGCAAGAGACAGCATGAGATTACATCAGAAAACCCCAGGAGTCGGGAAGATAGAGAGGGGGAGTGCAATGGGAATAGAAGACAGGATGAGGGGACGTGGGGTGATGGTACAAGAGACTACTGTGTGCAATGCTAAAAAGAGACTGATCAGTCCACTACTGGGAGATAGTCTGGTCTGTCTCATGAGTAGGACTGACAGGAGTCACCAGGTAGACTTCTCCTTCAGAAATGGGTTTACAGGTACGTGTGTCTGACATTGTGATCATCATCATACAAGGGTGGACCCTGATGTAAAATTAAGGGTTAGTGTGACCCCCACCAGCTGGCATGCGTTGTTCCCAGCATTCACCACTAGCCCTCTCACCGCGCATGCTCACAGTCAACTCGTCCCTTGTAGCGATCCAGGAAATCTAATGGCAAAGCGTGATCTGCAACCGCACGAGCAATGAACTGCCCCAGCATCTGCAAGACAAAGCATCAGACATGGCTGCTTCAAGGTGAACGTCCAGAAGAGGGTCCCGTGGACCTGGCAGGGTGCCGCTTTCTGACATCCGTCACGCATCACCCACCTGTGGAGCCTCAGGAGTGTCCAGGATAAGGTCAGGGAGGTCGGTCAGTAATCTGTCAAACGCTCCTGCCATGTCCTCTTCAGACAAGACTTTGCAGAGATCACACAGGAGACGTGACGTCAGTTCGCGGTGACTCGCTTTTCCTTCAAGGGACAGAGATACAGCAAGACGGGGAACCCCAGGCCCCTGACTCCCCAAATTCAACTCCCGCAAAAGAGCCTGCAATGGATTGGAAACAGAACCTTCTCTGTGAAAGTCTCCACACCCTGAACACTATGCTACAATATGATCCCAAGTTATCCGCACAGCCACATACCAGGGAGCCCAACAGTGACACCAAGCACCCCCAACTCGCACTAAAAATAATATCTGACAGCAACACTCACCAGAACCTCCTCGGTTTCTCCATGCTCAAAGTATTCCTTCACTATGGGCTGCACGGTCTTCTGCAGTCCGGTCTCATCCACCTCTGGGATCACCTTCTGGTATACTGTGTCCCCCTGTTGGGAGAGACAAGTGACTGAGAGGAACAAGGACATTAAGTCTAAAACGTTGGAGTGATAGGGTGACCCCACAGCATGTCAATGGACAATGGTGGATTCCTCTTCTTAATAAATTTCATAACTAGTCAGACAAGGACCCAATGGGGACATCTCCATGTTTCCACCATGCAGCTGCCATCCTCCTCCTGTACAAGATTCGGACACCATAATAAGTTGTGCTCGCAATCCTGAGTTATGTTCTTGATCTCCTGCACCTTCCTCCTCAGCAGGTCCTCCTTCCACTCTACTCCACTGCACTATCTACCATCTGTGCTCATGTCAGGAAGGACCCCCTAGTGCTGCTTTCTAAACCCACTAACCAGTGAAGCTCATCGGGAACATCGGCTTCATACAGCTATTACCTGGGCTGCTTCATCGTAATTCGGGTCTCGAGCATCAGGTTCCTGATAAGTGTACACCTGTCCTGGAGCTCCCCACACACCTTTACCCCCAGCACCGCCTGCAGGAAAGAAAAACACAGATGAGGCTTTCCCTTGGAGTAATATATGTCTACCACAGATCTACCACATCTACTACTCCACCACCACTCACACGCCCCGAGATCAACCACATCTACTACTCCACCACCACATCTACTACTCCACCACCACTCACATGCCCCGAGATCTACCACATCTACTACTCCACCACCACTCACACTCCCTGAGATAAACCACATCTACTAATCCACCACCACTCACTCGCCCTGAGATCAACCACATCTACTACTTCACCACCACTCACACTCCCTGAGATCAACCACATCTACTACTCCACTGCTCATACTCCCCAAGACCTACCACATTTACTACTTCACTGCTAATATTCCCAAGATCTACCATATCTACTACTCCACCACTCATGCTTCTTGAGATCTACCAATTCTTCTACTACACCACTCATACTCCAAGATCTACCACATCTACTACTCCACTACTCCTACCTCCTGAGATCTCTACTGCTCTGCCTTACCAAGATCTCCTCTCTACCATCTACTACCTTCATACTGGCAGTACCCTCCTCTTCCTCCACCTCTACCATTCACTGTCCATCCCCTATATTCTTCTGCATTCACCCTTCTTTCGCACCTTTCTTGGGGAGTCCTCGTCCTTTGCCCATTCGGGACTTCCTGTCGTGGCCTTTCTCTCGAGGGCTGATGGGCTCCACCGTACTGTCATTGCTCTCAGACTCCCTGGTAGAGTCACGGGATGATGTCCGGCGGACACGACGCTTGGCTTTTGCCTTCACTTTGGCTTCATGTAGAGCCTTTTCCTGTGGGGTCCAGTCACGTGGCACCTCCTCATCACTCAGCTCCTCTCCCTCCAAGACCTCATCCTCTCCAGGACCCATCTCAGCAGAAGACAACGCCCCAGAAATAAAGTGTTCTAAAAAACAGACAACTGTATGAGCATTCAACTCCAGAACTGCGGGCACCCAACCATGCAGGGTTCAACGTGTCACTGACCTGTCCCCCATCACCACTATGTCCCCCAGAGGTCCCCATGTCATCATTGTACCCCAAGTGTTAGTATGGCATCATCCTGACTGGGGTCCGAGTGTCACCATCCTGTCCCCCAAGGACTTCCTGTCATTTCCTTGCAGCTCAGGGGACTCTGTGTTACCACACAAGTTAAGGTCCTGGGCTACAAGGCTCAGCGTGACACTGCCCGGCGTCCGGTCCCCAAGGCTCAGCGTGACACTGCCCGGCGTCCGGTCCCCAAGGCTCAGCGTGACACTGCCCGGCGTCCGGTCCCCAAGGCTCAGCGTGACACTGCCCGGCGTCCGGTCCCCAAGGCTCAGCGTGACACTGCCCGGCGTCCGGTCCCCAAGGCTCAGCGTGACACTGCCCGGCGTCCGGTCCCCAAGGCTCAGCGTGACACTGCCCGGCGTCCGGTCCCCAAGGCTCAGCGTGACACTGCCCGGCGTCCGGTCCCCAAGGCTCAGCGTGACACTGCCCGGCGTCCGGTCCCCAAGGCTCAGCGTGACACTGCCCGGCGTTCGGTCCCCAAGGCTCAGCGTGACACTGCCCGGCGTCCGGTCCCCAAGGCTCAGCGTGACACTGCCCGGCGTCCGGTCCCCAAGGCTCAGCGTGACACTGCCCGGCGTCCGGTCCCCAAGGCTCTGCGTGACACTGCCCGGCGTCCGGTCCCCAAGGCTCAGCGTGACACTGCCCGGCGTCCGGTCCCCAAGGCTCAGCGTAACACTGCCCGGCGTCCGGTCCCCAAGGCTCAGCGTGACACTGCCCGGCGTCCGGTCCCCAAGGCTCAGCGTGTCACGGCCGGCGGCAGGTCCCCAAGGCTCAGCGTGTCACGGCCGGCGTCCGGTCCCCAAGGCTCAGCGTGACACTGCCCGGCGTCCGGTCCCCAAGGCTCAGCGTGTCACGGCCGGCGTCCGGTCCCCAAGGCTCAGCGTGTCACGGCCGGCGTCCGGTCCCCAAAGCTCAGCGTGACACGGCCATGGCCCCCAAAGTCTTGAGGGGGAGGAGATAAAGTGTCATCCGGACATGCAGCCTCATTAATGAAGAAGTTTGACACTTTTTGCCACTTCCGCCAAATGTTTTTAAGAGGGTGGGGCAGATGTCTGCAGGAGGGTGCTGCGGGGAAGGGGTTAATGCTGGAGGAGGGTGGTGCAGGGAAGGGGTTAATGCTGGAGGAGGGTGGTGCAGGGAAGGGGTTAATGCTGGAGGAGGGTGGTGCAGGGAAGGGGTTAATGCTGGAGGAGGGTGGTGCAGGGAAGGGGTTAATGCTGGAGGAGGGTGGTGCAGGGAAGGGGTTAATGCGGGGAAGGGGTTAATGCTTTAGGAGGGCGGCACTTCGGGGAAGGGGTTAATGCTGCCCGGTGGGGAAGGGGTTAATGCTGCCCGGTGGGGAAGGGGTTAATGCTGCAGGAGGGCGGCCCGGTGGGGAAGGGGTTAATGCTGCCCGGTGGGGAAGGGGTTAATGCTGCCCGGTGGGGATGGGGTTAATGCTGCCCGGTGGGGATGGGGTTAATGCTGCCCGGTGGGGATGGGGTTAATGCTGCCCGGTGGGGATGGGGTTAATGCTGCCCGGTGGGGATGGGGGTAATGCTGCCCGGTGGGGATGGGGTTAATGCTGCCCGGTGGGCTCCACCATGTGTTCCATATGTTTACAACACGTGCTGCCCCCCCGGAGCCCCGGATACCACCCTGCGCCCCCGTCACCCGCTGCCGCCCCGGCCTCACATGACGTCATCTGCCTCCTTAATGCTGACCCTCTCACCTCCGGTCCTCCACACACCCCAACACCGAGCCCGGAGCCTCCGAATCCCGGAGAGAGCTCCAACCTCCTCCTCCTCCTGCCCAGGAAGTGATGTGAGGAGTGACAGCCCCGAGCCCGCCCCCACCCCGGCCCCGCCTCCACTCAGCCCGGCCCCGCCTCCACTCAGCCCGGCCCCGCCTCCTCACAGCTTCTATCGTCCATGGCCCCGCCTCCTGACAGCCTCCATTGTCCCGCCTCCTCCTCCCTGGTCACGCCTCCTGCTGGGCTTCCACTGCTAGAGTACCATACAGTCCGGAGCTGACCACTAGGGGGCACAATGATCCCTACACATAGTAAGACAGACAGGGTAAATCTCCTAGGACACGAGTCCCGGCATGCCTCTCTGCAGTACGTATACCACTGATGAACTACAGCTCCCGGCATGCCGTGCGGCCGCTTCCTGTGCGCTGTGTGTTGTGGATGCAGAGACTGGAAACAGGAATTATGTCCAGGTAACGGAGAGAAACCCCCCCCCTCCCGTATATTATATAGTATTATCACTATACCCCCCCGTATATTATATAGTATTATCACTATACCCCCCCCCTGTATATTATATAGTATTATCACTATACCCCCCCTCCCGTATATTATATAGTATTATCACTATACCCCCCCGTATATTATATAGTATTATCACTATACCCCCTGTATGTTATATAGTATTATCACTATACCCCCCGTATATTATATAGTATTATCACTATACCCCCTGTATGTTATATAGTATTATCACTATACCCCCCGTATATTATATAGTATTATCACTATACCCCCCTCCCGTATATTATATAGTATTATCACTATACCCCTCTGTATATTATATAGTATTATCACTATACCCCTCTGTATATTATATAGTATTATCACTATACCCCCTGTATGTTATATAGTATTATCACTATACCCCCCTGTATATTATATAGTATTATCACTATACCCCCCTGTATATTATATAGTATTATCACTATACCCCCCTGTATATTATATAGTATTATCACTATACCCCCCTGTATGTTATATAGTATTATCACTATACCCCCTGTATGTTATATAGTATTATCACTATACCCCCCTGTATGTTATATAGTATTATCACTATACCCCCTGTATGTTATATAGTATTATCACTATACCCCCCTGTATGTTATATAGTATTATCACTATACCCCCTGTATGTTATATAGTATTATCACTATACCCCCTGTATGTTATATAGTATTATCACTATACCCCCCTCCCGTATATTATATAGTATTATCACTATACCCCCCGTATATTATATAGTATTCTCACTATACCCCCCCGTATATTATATAGTATTATCACTATACCCCCTGTATGTTATATAGTATTATCACTATACCCCCCTGTATATTATATAGTATTATCACTATACCCCCTGTATGTTATATAGTATTATCACTATACCCCCCTCCCGTATATTATATAGTATTATCACTATACCCCCCTGTATATTATATAGTATTATCACTATACCCCCCTGTATATTATATAGTATTATCACTATACCCCCCTCCCGTATATTATATAGTATTCTCACTATACCCCCTGTATATTATATAGTATTATCACTATACCCCCCCGTATATTATATAGTATTATCACTATACCCCCCTGTATATTATATAGTATTATCACTATACCCCCTGTATATTATATAGTATTATCACTATACCCCCCCGTATATTATATAGTATTATCACTATACCCCCCTGTATATTATATAGTATTATCACTATACCCCCCCTGTATATTATATAGTATTATCACTATACCCCCCGTATATTATATAGTATTATCACTATACCCCCCTGTATATTATATAGTATTATCACTATACCCCCCCGTATATTATATAGTATTATCACTATACCCCCCCTGTATATTATATAGTATTATCACTATACCATCTGTATATAATATAGTATTATCACTATACCCCCCTGTATATTATATAGTATTATCACTATACCCCCCTGTATATTATATAGTATTATCACTATACCCCCCTGTATATTATATAGTATTATCACTATACCCCCCTGTATATTATATAGTATTATCACTATACCCCCCTGTATATTATATAGTATTATCACTATACCCCCCTGTATATTATATAGTATTATCACTATACCCCCCTGTATATTATATAGTATTATCACTATACCCCCTGTATATTATATAGTATTATCACTATACCCCCCTGTATATTATATAGTATTATCACTATACCATCTGTATATAATATAGTATTATCACTATACCCCCCTGTATATTATATAGTATTATCACTATACCCCCCTGTATGTTATATAGTATTATCACTATACCCCCCTGTATATTATATAGTATTATCACTATACCCCCCCTGTATATTATATAGTATTATCACTATACCCCCCGTATATTATATAGTATTATCACTATACCCCCCTGTATATTATATAGTATTATCACTATACCATCTGTATATAATATAGTATTATCACTATACCCCCCTGTATATAATATAGTATTATCACTATACCCCCCTGTATATTATATAGTGTTATCACTATACCCCCCTGTATATTATATAGTATTATCACTATACCCCCCTGTATAATATATAGTATTATCACTATACCCCCCCTGTATATTATATAGTATTATCACTATACCCCCCGTATATTATATAGTATTATCACTATACCCTCTGTATATTATATAGTATTATCACTATACCATCTGTATATAATATAGTATTATCACTATACCCTCTGTATATTATATAGTGTTATCACTATACCCCCCTGTATATTATATAGTGTTATCACTATACCCCCCTGTATATTATATAGTATTATCACTATACCCCCCTGTATAATATATAGTATTATCATTATACCCCCCTGTATATTATATAGTATTATCACTATACCCCTCTGTATATTATATAGTATTATCACTATACCCCCCTGTATATTATATAGTATTATCATTATACCCCCTGTATATTATATAGTATTATCACTTTACCCCCCCCCCTGTATATTATATAGTATTATCACTATACCACCTGTATATTATATAGTATTATCATTATACCGCCCCCCCCCTGTATATTATATAGTATTATCACTAATATACTATACAGGCGGGGGCGGTATAATGATAATACTATATAATATACGGGGGTATAGTGATAATACTATATAATATACAGGGTGTATTGTGATAATACTATATAACATACAGGAGGGTATAGTGATAATACTATATAACATACAGGAGGGTATAGTGATAATACTATATAACATACAGGAGGTATAGTGATAATACTATATAACATACAGGGGGGTATAAAGATAATACTTTATAACATACAGGGGGTACAATGATAATGCTATATAATATACAGGGGGTATAGTGATAATACTATATAACATACAGGGGGTATAGTGATAATACTATATAATATACAGGTGGTATTGTGATAATACTATATAATATACAGGGGGGTATAGTGATAATACTATATAACATACAGGGGGTATAGTGATAATACTATATAATATACAGGGGGGTATAGTGATAATACTATATAACATACAGGAGGTATAGTGATAATACTATATAATATACAGGGGGTATAGTGATAATACTATATAACATACAGGGGGTATAGTGATAATACTATATAATATACAGGGGGTTATAGTGATAATACTATATAATATACAGGGGGGTATAGTGATAATACTATATAATATACAGGGGGGGATGACAATATAATGACAATCCTATATTAATGTAGGGAGGGGACGGTCCGGAGGGCTGGCTGGATTCCAGGGGCGAGGTCTAGACTCTGTAATACGGCTTGCCTCATGGCAAATGGCATAACGTACAGCCTCACCATGTTATCATTGAGGGCACAAGCTCCTCCCACTTGTCATGTGACTCTGGTCCCGGTGATACTTTTCTGTATTTCAGATGATGATGAGTGAGCTAAGCGCAACCGAGGAGCCGCTTCTTCTCTGTACCTTGAGCCAATGAGGAGACGTGAGCCCTCCTGGTCTGATTACAGACATGGCTCCCTACAAGGTGACCACCCCTCCCCCATACTCATGTACTCTGTACTCTTTCTCTTTGGATCCGCTATGTTCTGTCAGGGAAGGGAGGGGGGGGGGTGGCTAAGGTCCCTATTACACAGGACAATTATCCTGCAAAAAATCGTTATATAATTGGAATTTAAACTATAATTTTGTGTGAATGGAGGCAACGATCGAAAAATTAAACGTTTATTGTTGACCCTTAGGTGTATGGGGGCCTTTAGGTGAGGCAAATCCTCTGCTTTCTCAGGGGATCCTGTGTTTTTTGATAGAGGGGTGGGTACTCTGCTCTCTTGCAGGAAGAGTTTACTCTTCTATCCGTTTTCTCAGTGTTCCCTTAGTTGCCCCCTGTTCTTTCAGGTATTCCCTTTAAAGTTTGCTCTTCACTTTCCTCTGCTCCCTTACTTGCTCTTTGTTCTCCCTCACTTGCCCTTTCTTGGGTGGAGAATTCTATCTCCCAGTGGATCCTCGGATCTCTTGGCGATTCTCTTCTCTCTTGGAGGGTCCCCGTTTATCTACTTTCTTAGAGGGTCTTGTGTTCTTCTGAGGGGTGGAGAGTTTACTCAGGTCTTGCAGGTGGTCTTTTGCTGTCTTGGGTGAAGTGTTTATGCTTTTCTGTCGGGGGGGGGGGGGTGTTTTTCACTTGGGGGGGATGTCTGCTTCCTTGGGGTGCCCCTAGTGTTCTGTTGTTTTAAGAAAACCTTTTCTGTTTTTTTTAGGCTCCGCCTCCTCGTCCCATTCTTCAGTTTTACTCCAGGGTGCACCTTTGCGTTGTGATGTCATCAGTGAAGGAGAAGAGCTGACACACAGCACTGCAGGAAGGCAGAATGCAGCACTGCTGTCCCTGTGCCGGCAGCGGCAGCTCCTCACACTGGTTCGGGAGTTTGTGGTCCATCAGATGCAAGTAATGGAGTATTATCAGATGTTGGAGCATACGCCTGTGTCTGGACTGGAGGTCGTGTGTCTCAAGCTGCAGGAGCTGTGTCGTCGTGAGGTGGTGCTGCAAAAAAGGGTCCGGTCCAATCAGCTGCTGCCTTTGCTCTCTCCACTTGTACATCGGACCCTCGGGCATCTGCACACAACACTACAGCTTATGTCTGTAAAGGCCGCCATTGTGACGGAGGAGCTTGTCCTGGGCACAGTGCGTAGAATGGCGCGTCTTCCTGCAGAGATCCCTGCGAGTTTATGCCGCACTCTGACCATCTACAATAAAGTCATAGGAGACATGTCCCAGTGGGCCGCAGCGTGGACAAATGTGCGCCCGATGTCCATCACTAATTTCCTGGAGATCATGGCGGAGGAGCGGGGGTGGTTGCTGGCCAGGCACTTCTCAATGAGCAAGCTTGGTCACAGGCTGGAGGATGTACTGAATGGAGAGGTGGAGTCACAAGAGGTGGACGAGGCTCTCTCATCATGTTTGAAGACCCTCATATGGGAAGATCAGGGTCAAACAGCCCCTCTGCTGAAGCAGCTGGTCGGCCTGGATCACATGATGCGGAGCGGACTGGAGGGGCATAACCAGGATAGCGCAGAGTCTCTTCTGTACAACCAGTACTGCAGCCGTCTATGGCCGATCCTCTGTGCCCATCTTTACCAGGCCTTGTACCCAGGAAGATGGGGGGCCCGAGCGATGCCAGCCCTGGCACCATGTGTTGTAGGAGCGAGATCTGCTGCCGCCATCCAGCTGCTACTCAGCACACTTACATCTGGTGGGTTTTACGTGTCTGACTTGTTCTGTTTATGCATTATAAATGTCATATACGCGCCTCCTCTCACTATAGCGGTCATATCACTGTCAGGGGCCCCTTTCTATAGCTGTCCTGTCACTGTCAGGGGCTCAGTATAGCTTAGTATAACATTCTGTATGTTATATAGATGCTGTCCCAGAGCCATGTCGGGAGCAGGGCCACAGCCTCTGCCATAACTTATTGTGCACTGCGGCCTTCATCTCCTGGGACAGAGGTAAGAGATGATGTCTATGTAACGGGGCTGTTCACAAACCTAGAGATGGGGGGGTCTCAGAGCTGTTACATGTGTTGCCTGCAGGGACGTGTCGGGCACTGAGCTTGGCCCTTACAGATAAGTGTGTGACCTTGTTGCTGGATGATGGCACCCGCAGGACACACAGCAGAACTGCAGCAGCTCTCGTCTCAGTGTGTCAAGAGGTTTCCGTGCTTCTGCATGCCATGAGTTCCGGTAAGAAGCTGCCATCACCGGGGTCATGTACCAAATGAGAGTTGCCTTTAGCCCCTCATCTCATCCAAAGTTGTTTTCTCCAGTAGGTGACATCTCCACTCATCGTGCTGTCCTCAGCCGCTCTGTGACAACAATGCAGCTCTGCAACCTGTGGCTGAGGAGCCGCTCCCAGATCTACACAAGCTCCGGATCTCTGGGTCAGCTGCTGCTGATAAGTCATGGAGACATGCCGGTACGGGGCCTCGGAGGTTCAGGGGGTGGGGGCTTCTCTTACCTGCCGATACTGTAACCGCTGATCTCTGTCTCAGGTGATAAAGGATCAGATGTGCAATGTGACCTCCGCCGCCCACAATGTGGAGTGGCATCCTGAGAGCCGACAACTATGCGAGAAGCTAGAGACCACGGCCGAAAGCCTGGAGGTAATGTCTTCAGCTGGGGTCATGCCTCTGTCATACCCCCACTGTACACACCTAAATTGCCCAGGTTATACCTCTGCTATATAAAGCTGAATTGCCCAGGTCTTACCTCCACCATACACATCGGCTAAAGTGTACTATTTCTGCCTACAGGGTGTGGCCTTGTGTTTGCCTCGCCTCGTGGCCTCCGTGTGCAGTCATCAAGCTCGAGATATTTTCCAGAATGCAATGCCAGTTGGACGACACTGGAGAGGGAAGGTAGCGAGCGGTGAGTACCATAGACGTGGGTGGTACTTTATCAGTAGGTAGGGAGGGCAGCAGTGAGCTGGGTGTAGCCACTAAGCTTGTATGTAAATGAGAGGGAGGGGATTAGCTTAGATTCTCCTGCGTTTCCCCCTTAGGTCCTGACTTGGTTCCCAGTGAGTATGCCCAAGCTGCGGTTAACACGGTGCTCGCGCCTGCCCTGGAAGGAATGCGCAATCTTTCTCCAGAAGAGCAAATATCTGCAGTTTCCAACACAGTTGGGGTGTTTATGGAAGCCTGGATGGAACATATTCTACGGGAGAGGCTAAAGTTCAGGTGTGTAATGAGGTGGTGTGTCCCAGGGAGGGGTTATTGTGTTTGGTACTCTGTGGCTCTTATCCCAGGGAGGGGTCATCATGTCTGGTATCCGGTAACTCCTGTCCCAACAAGAGGTCATTGTGTTTGGTATCCTCTGCCCTTTGGTTCTGTCGAGGGGTTATCTTGTTTGGTATCCTGTGCAGAGGTCAATGTGTCTGGACTTCTCTGCCTTGAGGAGGGGGTCATTACATCCTCTGTTGTCTCTCTGGTCTTGAGGACTATACTCTTTGTTGCTTAGCAGTTATTTCTTAGTCTGCAGGGAGCGCTCCAGCTCAGATGTGATTTTGAGGTTGTCCGAGAGTTGCTGAAGTCTCAGGAGATGTCTCCAGAGGTGTTCCAGGCCACGCTGTCTCTCCCTGTCTTCCAGCAGGCAGATAATGCCATTGTGTGCCTCCTGCAGCAGCCGTCTCGAAAGGCTTACCTGCAGTCTCGTGGCTGCTTCATCTTGTGCTGTGAGTAGACACCTTTCTCTTTGTGTGTCTTGCGATTTTCTTCTGATTAACTTATCATCTTTTCTGATTAGGTCCTCTTCTGTGTCGCACCGCCGTGGAGAATGTATCAGACAGCCTGCAGAGCCTGGACAGCCTTGGCCGTAGAGTGTGGAGCCACAACTACCCTGCCCATCGACCAAGGCACAGCCACGACTCCTACCTTCCCCATAACCAGCGCCAGTGGCTGTCCCTGCGTCTGCACAAGAACTGGAATGGGCTGGGATGAAGGCAATGACAGTTGTCTATTATAACTTATTATTTTATACCCAGAGCTTTATTTTATTAAATATTTCTGATATCCAGTTGTCTTTATTGTGGCAGTTATGTCATCCAATTGTTGCGCAGACCTGTCAAAATGTTCAGGGTTCGGCAATGTTCTCCAAACCCACTCCTGTAGCTATCTGGGGAGCTCCTCTCTCCCAAACCCAAATGCTCGGCGTTTGATTCCCCACAGCTGCATCCAACTTCTACAGTGGCGAGGAGTCAAATGCTAAGCACTCGCTGAACCCAAACATTTTGACAGATTTGCCCAACGCTAGTCACCCGATGTCATACATAAGGCCCACAGTGTCATGTGATCAATCTGCAAAGAGAGAAGCTAGAAAATTTGCCTGATGCAACAGATAAGCGGCAGAAGACAAGTGGCACCCCTGGTGCTATATAGGCCCTTCAGTAATAAGTCATTGCGTGTATTGTCTGGTCCTAAGTACACAATCTGTGTATATGACACATGCTGCTCATTATTTCACTGTTGACGCTTATATCAGGCTCAGTGTGAGGTGACAATCTCTAGTTTCTGGCAGATGAAATCACTCTGGCTGCTCCAAATCGACAACTCCTCTTTTCAGCCATCTGGGGAGCTCTTCTTCCATCGGCTGCGCCTCTCTCTATCTAAGGATCTCTTATCTCCTAACAGCGGACGTAATCTCCATCTATCTAGGGAGCTCTTCCCTCCTCACAACGCCCGCTCCTTTCTCCATCTATCCGAGGAGCTCTTCTCACATCAGACACTCCTCTCACTATCTATCTGAGGAGCTCTTCCCTCCTCAGAATCGTCGCTGCTCTCTCTAGCTTTCCAGGGCGCTCTTCATAGCAGCAGCTACTTTCACAACTATCTGGGGAGCTCTTTCCTCCTCTAAACATCCGCTTCTCTCTCTCATCAATATGGGGAGCTCCTCTCTCCATCTATTCAGCTACTCCTCTTTCCTGCCACCCAGGGAACTCTTCTCACAGTGGCTGCTCCTCTCTCCATGTATCCAGGGAGCTCTTCTCCACTCACAGTGGCTGGTAATCTCTCCATCTATCCGAGGAGCTCCTCTTCCCTCACAACAGCTGCTTCTGTATATATGGGGCTGCTCCATTGTTTTTGTTGACATTTGGAGCCCAGTGTGGCCATGTACTCCTCTGTGTGCCGCCATGACACCTACTTCTCTTCATCTATCCGGGAGCACTTCCCTCCTCACAGCAGTCACTTGGCTCCTCTCTCCATCTATCTGGGGGTCTTCTCTCCTCACAACAGCTGCTCCTCTATCTATCCAGGGGTCTTCTTCCCTCCTCTCAGAAGCTGCTCCTCTCTCCATCTATCTGGGGGTCTTCTCTCATCACAGCAGATGCTTCTCTCCCTATCTATTGGGGGTCTTCTCTCATAACAGCAGCTGCCTCTCTATCTATCCAGGGGTCTTTTCTCCTCACAGCAGCTGCTCCTCTCTCCATCTAACCGGGGGTCTTCTCTCCTCACAGCAGCTGCTCCTCTCTCCATCTATCCGGGGGTCTTCTCTCCTTACAGCAGCTGCTCCTCTCTCCATCTATCGGGGTCTTCTCCCCTCACAGCAGCTGCTTCTCCCTCCATCTATCCGGGGGTCTTCCCCCCTCACAGCAGCTGCTTCTCCCTCCATCTATCCGGGGGTCTTCCCCCCTCACAGCAGCTGCTCCTCTCTCCATCTATCCGGGGGTCTTCTCTCCTCACAGCAGCTGCTTCTCTCTCCATCTATCCGGGGGTCTTCTCTCCTCACAGCAGCTTCTTCTCTCTCCATCTATCCGGGGGTCTTCTCTCCTCACAGCAGCTGCTCCTCTCTCCATCTAGCCTGGGGTCTTTTCTCCTCTCCTCACAGCAGCTGCTTCTCTCTCCATCTAGCCTGGGGTCTTTTCTCCTCTCCTCACAGCAGCTGCTTCTCTCTCCATCTATCTGGGGGTCTTCTCTCCTCACAGCAGCTGCTTATCTATCCGGGGTCTTCTCTCCTCACAGCAGCTGCTTCTCTCTCCATCTATCTGGGGGTCTTCTCTCCTCACAGCAGCTGCTTCTCTCTCCATCTATCCGGGGGTCTTCCCCCCTCACAGCAGCTGCTCCTCTCTCCATCTATCTGGGGGTCATCTCTCCTCACAGCAGCTGCTTCTCTCTCCATCTATCCGGGGGTCTTCCCCCCTCACAGCAGCTGCTCCTCTCTCCATCTAGCCTGGGGTCTTTTCTCCTCTCCTCACAGCAGCTGCTCCTCTCTCCATCTATCCGGAGGTCTTCTCTCCTCACAGCAGCTGTTCCTCTCTCCATCTATCCGGAGGTCTTCTCTCCTCACAGCAGCTGCTCCTCTCTCCATCTAGCCTGGGGTCTTTTCTCCTCTCCTCACAGCAGCTGCTCCTCTCTCCATCTATCCGGGGGTCTTCTCTCCTCACAGCAGCTGCTTATCTATCCGGGGGTCTCCTCTCTGCATCTATCCGGGGGTCTTCTCTCCTCACAGCAGCTGCTTCTCTCTCCATCTATCCGGGGGTCTTCTCTCCTCACAGCAGCTGCTTATCTATCCGGGGGTCTCCTCTCTCCATCTATCCGGGGGTCTTCTCTCCTCACAGCAGCTGCTTCTCTCTTCGTCTACCTGGGGGTCTTCTCTCCTCACAGCAGCTGCTTATCTATCCGGGGGTCTCCTCTCTCCATCTATCCTGGGGTCTTCCCCCCTCACAGCAGCTGCTTCTCTCTCCATCTATCCTGGGGTCTTTTCTCCTCTCCTCACAGCAGCTGCTCCTCTCTCCATCTATCCTGGGGTCTTCTCTCCTCACAGCAGCTGCTTCTCTCTCCATCTATCCGGGGGTCTTCTCTCCTCACAGCAGCTGCTTATCTATCCGGGGGTCTTCTCTCCTCACAGCAGCTGCTTCTCTCTTCGTCTACCTGGGGGTCTTCTCCCCTCACAGGAGACATTACAAAGCGCGCCAAAAGCTGCCGTTACCTCCTCATAGATCAGCAAGCGTTTGGCAGCACATGCGCTGTGCAGGTGGGCGGGGCTCTCCGCAGACCTTCCCGTATAAGGCGGTGTTTGTAGTCTTGGTCACTGGCAGTGACGATAGCCAATCCGGAGTGGTGAGGGGCGGGACATCCGGAAGGGGCGGGCTCAGTAAAGTATGGAAAGCACGGCGTGAGCCGGAGACATGGAGGAGGGTGAGTGACCCATCCCGGGTGTACACGGTAGCTGGACGTCACTGTCACCCGCTCATACACCTGCGGGGAAGAGATGGGGCGCATGACACACCCGGCAGCTGGCAGGACCTGAACAACTTTCGTTTCTGAGTATCCACTGCTCTCATTGGATAACGGTGGTCACATGTCCCGAGTAGTCTCCGCCCACTGATCCCCTCATGAGTATATATGGGGCTGCTCCATACTTCTTGGTTCCTTCTGGAGCCCAGTGTGGCCGTGTTCTCCTCTTTGTGCTGCCATGACACCGTCCTGTCCACAGGGAGGCGCTGCTCACACCTGTGTGGTAACAGGTGTCATGTAGGCAGCCAGCGGAGCCCATTATAAGCCATTAGGGGCCCTGGGCGCTGTTGTGTGGTGGGTCATGTGGCCCCTGGATGTACGGGGCCTTATAATGGGGGTGTAGGTGGGCCAGCCATATACGAGGAACATGGTGCCCGCTCCCCCCAGCAGTATTCAGTGCACACGGGGAGGAGCGTGAAGGGCAGCACTGGAGGCAGTAATACTTCTATGTGAAGATGTCAACACAAAGCAAGACAAAGAGGGGTGGAGATACTGGTACTAGAGATGAGCGAACCTGGAGCAGCTGGAGTCCATCTGAACCCGAAGGTTTGGCATGTGATTAGCGGCGGCTGCTGAACTTGGATAAAGCCCTAAGGTTGTCTGGAAAACATGGATACAGCCAATGACTATATCCATGATTTCCACATAGCCTTAGGGCTTTATCCAACTTCAGCCGCCACCGCTAATCACATGCCGAAATTCAGGTTCGGATCGACTCGAGCATGCTCCAGGTTCGCTCATCTCTAACTGGTACATGACCAGGGAGGCCTCCATACACATCACCTGAGGAGGCCCCAGCTCTACATTACATATCAGATGTGACTACAGCCAGAGGACCACATGCTGCCCCGAATGTCACCTGGTGGCTACCCCGCCATATACTACATATACTATCCCCGCCATATACTACACAAACTAGCCTCACCATATACTACATATACTGTCCCCGCCATATACTACATATACTGTCCCCGCCATATACTACATATACTGTCCCCGCCATATGCTACATATACTATCCCCGCCATATGCTGCATATACTATTCCCGCTATATACTACATAAACTATCCCTGCCATATGCTATACTGTCCCTGCCATATGCTACATATACTATTCCCGCCATATGCTACATATACTTTTCCCGCCATATGCTACATATACTATCCCTGCCATATACTACATATACTGTCCCCGCCATATACTATCCCCGCCATATGCTACATACACTATCCCTGCCATATGCTATACTGTCCCTGCCAAATGCTACGTATACTATTCCCGCCATATGCTACATATACTATCCACGCCATATACTTCATATATTATCCCTGCCATATGCTATATATACTGTCCCCGCCATATACTACATATACTATCCCCGCCATATGCTACATATACTATACCCGCCATAAACTACATATACTATGCCTGCCATATGCTACATATACTATTCCCGCCATATGCTACATATACTATTCCCGCCATATGCTACATATACTATTCCCACCATATGCTACATATACTATCCCTGCCATACTCTACATATACTGTCCCCGCCATATACTACATATACTGTCCCCGCCATATACTACATATACTATTCCCGCCATATACTACATATATTATGCCCGTCATATGCTACATATACTATCCCCGCCATATACTACATATATACTATTCCCGCCATATGCTACATATACTATTCCCGCCATATGCTACTTATACTATCCCTGCCATATGCTACATATACTGTCCCCGCCATATACTACATATACTATTCCTGCCTTATGCTACATATACTATCCCTGCCATATATTACATAAACTATCCCCGCCCTTATTGCGGAAGATCACGACCGTAATGCGGCCCACTCTAAGGTGTGGAGGGGATGGATTTTGTTTAAAGATTCTCCCGACTTCCCACAGCTAATGCGTTGAGTTCCCTGAGTCATCTATTTTGGTCCTGACTGTACGCGGAGATGGTCTTCATATTCTCGCGGTTTCTGGTTCACTGACCTCAGACGGAGAGAAGATACAGGTGTCTGCTTTAGCTTTTATTTTATTGTATTGTCGTGTTATTCGGAAGTGAATTAACGCTTCTGGTGGTGTGGCTACAGTATTATGCACTCTCAATGTTGTCCCGTTGTTTTCCCCTCCTTTCCCCTTTGTTTCATTTTTGCTTCTTTTTCTCTTTATTTCCTGTTGGTTTCCTAAGCACTGCCTTTGGAATTTGTTTTTTTTTTGTAATTGGGCCTGACAGGGGCCTGCGCCAGTTGCAAACAATCCAGAGATTGTAGGCTGGCAACTCTATTGTGACCTGTTGCATTATTGGATTGTAGATGATGTTATTATTTTTCATGTTTGGAAATGACTTTATACTTTTTGCTTTGTGATGCTTTTTAAAAAAAAAAAAAAACTTTAATAAAATCAGATTCAACATAAACTATCCCCGCCATATACTACTTATACTATTCCCGCCATATACTACATGTACTATCCCCGCCATATACTACATATACTTTCCTCACCATATGGCAGTATCATATACTACACTACAGAACATGTCCCATATCGCACGTCGCCAGGTCTGTATTTGCGGTATCTCTATGTGCCCCTGCGCAGGGACGCCGGCATATCACAGCAGTGCGCCAACCTCCCAGCACGTCCCCCAGTACGGCCCATCGTGTCAACCCCCCCTTCCCTGCACGGCCTGTTATGTAAGAGTGCCCCCGTCATCCAGTACAGCCCGGGATGTCAACTCCCCCCCGCTCCCAGTACGGCCCGGCCCAGCATGTCAGGCTGAACGTCGCCCTCCAGTGGGTGGAGCCATTGCTGACCTTTTCCCTGTGTTTCCTTCAGATTCAGATGACAGCTATCTCGATGAATATTATTATTATAATGATGACGACGATGATGACGAGGACTGTGGATTCTGGGACGGGGTGTCTAGATCGGGGACATATTGTGGCTTCCGCCCGTCCTTCCTTTACTCCCAAGATTATAATCTACATAACATAAATTATATAACGAAAGAGGTGAGAGGGGTCTGAAGGATGGGGAAGGTGGTGTTGGGATTACTGCGGGGTCACAGGTCGTATGGAAATCAGGTGATGGTGGAGGTGCAGTGGGTGGGATTATATGGTGGGGATAAGGTGGTGGATGGCACTTTTAGGTTGGTGTTGGTGATAGGATAGAGAGAGGGTGGCGGATATCTCGGGGGATGTTAGGCATAGGGTTTTGGATGACCTTGGGGGATGTAAGAGATAGGGTGATAGATATCTTGTGGTAGTGTTATGCATAGGGTGTTGGATATCCTGGGGGGATGTTGGGGATAGGGTGGTAGATATCTTGTGGTGGTGTCAGGAATAGGGTGGTAGATATCTTGTGGCGGTGTCAGGGATAGGGTGGTGGGTTTTCTGGGGGGATGTTAGGGATAGGGTGGTGGGTATCCTGGGGGATGTTCGGGATAGGGTGGTGGGTATCCTGGGGGATGTTCGGGATAGGGTGGTGGGTATCCTGGGGGATGTTAGGGATAGGGTGGTGGGTATCCTGGGCGATGTTAGGGATAGGGTGGTGGGTATCCTGGGGGATGTTAGGGATAGGGTGGTGGGTATCCTGGGGGATGTTAGGGATAGGGTGGCAGATATCTTGTGGTGATGTTAGGGATAGGGTAATGGATATCCTGGAGGGATGTTAGGGATAGGGTGGTAGATATCTTGTGGTGATGTTAGGGATAGAGTGGTGGGTATCCTGGGGGGATGTTAGGGATAGGGTGGTGGGTATCCTGGGGGGATGTTAGGGATAGGGTGGTGGGTATCCTGGGGGATGTTAGGGATAGGGTGGCAGATATCTTATGGTGATGTTAGGGATAGGGTGGTGGGTATCCTGGGGGATGTTAGGGATAGGGTGGCAGATATCTTGTGGTGATGTTAGGGATAGGGTGGTGGGTATCCTGGGGGATGTAAGGGATAGGGTGGCAGATATCTTGTGGTGATGTTAGGGATAGGGTGATGGATATCCTGGAGGGATGTTAGGGATAGGGTGGTAGATATCTTGTGGGGGTGTCAGGTATCGGGTGGTGGATATCTCCGGTGGGGCGTGATATGGTGGTGGATATCTTAGGTGTGGGGTGTTAGGGCCCTATTACATGGAGTGATAATTGGCCGATTATTGCTTCGTGTAATAGAGAAAACAATTGGCCAGTGATGATCATCTGATTGTTTATGTTGGTCTTGACCTAAGATCATTGCCCACCGTGTACTAGCGATGCATGGCCGATGGATGATTGTGTAGAAAGAAAAAAAAAAGAGAATTGTGTACATCTCTGCAGTCCTGGTGTTCTCTCACCCTTCGCCTGCTTCCTGGAGCCACCCCTGTAGCTTCAGAGCGGGTCTCTGAACTGACAGGCTGCTCAGCCACTGGCCAGGATAGGTGTTAGGGCTAGGCTGGTGGAAATCTTGGGGGTGGTGTTAGGGATAGGGTGGTGGATATCTCAGGTGGGGGGTTATTAGGGATGGGGTGTTTGATATCTGAGAGGATAGGATATCAGATAGGGTGTTAGGGTAGTGAATGTCTCTGGAATTGTTAAAAAGAGGATGCTGGATATATCCAGAGATGTTAGGGATAGGGTGGTGGATGTCTGGGGGAGGAGTGTTAAGGATAGGGTGGTGGATGTCTGGGGAGAGGAGTGTTAGGGATAGGGTGGTGGATATCTGGGGAGAGGAGTGTTGGATATCTGGGGGAAGGAGTGTTAGGGATAGGGTGGTGGATATCTGGGGAGAGGAGTGTTAGGGATAGGGTGGTGGATATCTGGGGGGAGGAGTGTTAGGGATAGGGTGGTGGATATCTGGGGAGAGGAGTGTTAGGGATAGGGTGGTGGATGTCTGGAGGGAGGAGTGTTAGGGATAGGGTGGTGGATGTCTGGGGGGAGGAGTGTTAGGGATAGGGTGGTGGATGTCTGGGGGGAGGAGTGTTAGGGATAGGGTGGTGGATATCTAGAGGGAGGAGTGTTAGGGATAGGGGGGTGGATGTCTGGGGAGAGGAGTGTTAGGGATAGGGTGGTGGATGTCTGGGGGGAGGAGTGTTAGGGATAGGGTGGTGGATATCTGGGGGGAGGAGTGTTAGGGATAGGGTGGTGGATGTCTGGGGAGAGGAGTGTTAGGGATAGGGTGGTGGATGTCTGGGGGAAGGAGTGTTAGGGATAGGGTGGTGGATATCTGGGGAGAGGAGTGTTAGGGATAGGGTGGTGGATATCTGGGGAGAGGAGTGTTAGGGATAGGGTGGTGGATGTCTGGGGGAGGAGTGTTAAGGATAGGGTGGTGGATGTCTGGGGGAAGGAGTGTTAGGGATAGGGTGGTGGATATCTGGGGAGAGGAGTGTTAGGGATAGGGTGGTGGATATCTGGGGAGAGGAGTGTTAGGGATAGGGTGGTGGATATCTGGGGAGAGGAGTGTTAGGGATAGGGTGGTGGATGTCTGGGGGGAGGAGTGTTAGGGATAGGGTGGTGGATGTCTGGGGGGAGGAGTGTTAGGGATAGGGTGGTGGATGTCTGGGGGGAGGAGTGTTAGGGATAGGGTGGTGGATGTCTGGGGGGAGGAGTGTTAGGGATAGGGTGGTGGATATCTGGGGGAAGGAGTGTTAGGGATAGGGTGGTGGATGTCTGGGGGGAGGAGTGTTAGGGATAGGGTGGTGGATGTCTGGGGGGAGGAGTGTTAGGGATAGGGTGGTGGATATCTGGGGGAAGGAGTGTTAGGGATAGGGTGGTGAATGTCTGGGGGGAGGAGTGTTAGGGATAGGGTGGTGGATGTCTGGGGGAGGAGTGTTAAGGAGGGGGAAGCTTAAGTGTTCCTAAAGATGTGGCTAATGTCTCCTTTCAGCAAGCCGATAAAAATGCTAAAGAACTTCTAGAGGAGGAGAAAAGAGAGAAGGAGAAAGCAGATAAGAAGAGGCTAAAGAAGAAGGTTATATTACCCTCCTGTCTCCTCCTCTCTGTTATTGCCCTCCTGTCTCCTCCTCTCTGTTATTGCCCTCCTGTCTCCTCCTCTCTGTTATTGCCCTCCTGTCTCCTCCTCTCTGTTATAACCCTCCGGTATCCTTCCATCTGTTATTACCTTCCTGTCTCCTCTCCTCTGTTATTGCCCTCCTGTCTGCTTTCCTCTGTTATTACCCTCCTGTCTCCTTTTTTACTCTGTTATTGCCCTCCTGTCTCCTCTCCTCTGTTATTGCCCTCCTGTCTCCTCTCCTCTGTTATTGCCCTCCTGTCTCCTCTCCTCTGTTATTGCCCTCCTGTCTCCTCTCCTCTGTTATTGCCCTCCTGTAATTTCCCCTGTATTATTACCCACTGACCTGTGACCTTTATCTAACCTGTGTTCTGATTGGCTGTTTATTTATTTATTTTTTCAGAGACAGAAGGACCGTAAACGTGAGCAGCGACTAAAGGAGGCCGAGAAACCAGCGGGGGAAAACCTGGTAAGTGTCTGGAGGTGGCAGCCATTGTGACCGGGGCAGTGGGTCGGTGGTGGAGATGGCAGCCATTGTGACCGGGGCAGTGGGTCGGTGGTGGAGATGGCAGCCATTGTGACCGGGGCAGTGGGTCGGTGGTGGAGATGGCAGCCATTGTGACCGGGGCAGTGGGTCGGTGGTGGAGATGGCAGCCATTGTAACGGGGCAGTGGGTCGGTGGTGGAGATGGCAGCCATTGTGACCGGGGCAGTGGGTCAGTGGTGATAGTGGCAGCCATTGTAAACGGGGCAGGGGATCGGTGGTGGAGGTGGAAGCCATTGTGTTCGGGTCGGTGGAGGAGGTGGGATGGATGCAGGTGCTCCTGGCTTAGGCTGACCTATCCCCGTATTTGTACCAGGCTCCGGTAGACATCCCGAGGCCTGCAGACTCGGAGGACATAGTCCAGGAGGATATGGGTGAATTAGGGAATGAGGTGAGTGTCCACATGTCCAGTGCAGCCGGGTGATCGCTCCGCCGCCTTTTCTGACCCCTCTCTGACCCCGGATCTGCCATACAGGATGACCTTGACCTTGCCAGCTCCTTCGTACGACAAGCGCAAAAAAAGATGGAGAATAAACCAAAGCCGGAACGGAAGGAGCGAAGTAAGGAATCTATACGGGAAAGAGGGCGGGACAAGTCTCAGGACAGTGTGACCGAGAAGGCGGAGCCACAGCCAAACACGATGGCGGCATGTCCCACAGCAGCACAGAGAAGTGTAAGGAGCGCTCTCATCCCCTCCCTCTCTCCTTATTTCTCTCTCACCTTTTCTGTCTCTCTCTCTCTCTCTCTCTCTCTCTCTCTCTCTCTCTCTCTCTCTCTCTCATGTAGCCTTGTTGTCTCTTACAGGTTCGCCCCTTGGATCAGTATAAAGTGCAGGAGAGTCTGGATTTAGCCAGTAAGTGCCCCCCCCCCCGCTCCCTTCTCTCAGTGCTGCCCCCTGATGCCGGATGTCTCCTCCCCCCACTCCCTTCTCTCAGTGCTGCCCCCTGATGCCGGATGTCTCCTGTCTGTCCCCTCCCCCGCTCCCTTCTCTCAGTGCTGCCCCCTAATGCCGGATGTGTCCTGTCTGTCCCCTCCCCCACTCCCTTGTGTCAGTGCTGCCCCCTAATGCCAGATGTCTCCTGTCTGTCCCCTCCCCCGCTCCCTTCTCTCAGTGCTGCGCCCTGATGCCGGATGTCTCCTGTCTGTCCCCTCCCCCCGCTCCCTCCTCTGAGTGCTGCCCCCTAATGCCGGATGTGTCCTGTCTGTCCCCTCCCCCACTCCCTTGTGTCAGTGCTGCCCCCTAATGCAGATGTCTCCTGTCTGTCCCCTCCCCCGCTCCCTTCTCTCAGTGCTGCCCCCTGATGCCGGATGTCTCCTGTCTGTCCCCTCCCCCCGCTCCCTCCTCTGAGTGCTGCCCCCTAATGCCGGATGTGTCCTGTCTGTCCCCTCCCCCACTCCCTTGTGTCAGTGCTGCCCCCTAATGCCGGATGTCTCCTGTCTGTCCCCCGCTCCCTTCTCTCAGTGCTGCCCCCTGATGCCGGATGTCTCCTGTCTGTCCCCGCTCCCTTCTCTCAGTGCTGCCCCCTAATGCCGGATGTCTCCTGTCTGTCCCCCGCTCCCTTCTCTCAGTGCTGCCCCCTGATGCCGGATGTCTCCTGTCTCTCCCCTCCCCCCGCTCCCTTCTCTCAGTGCTGCCCCCTAATGCCGGATGTCTCCTGTCTGTCCCCCGCTCCCTTCTCTCAGTGCTGCCCCCTAATGCCGGATGTCTCCTGACTGTCCCCCGCTCCCTTGTGTCAGTGCTGCCCCCTAATGCCGGATGTCTCCTGTCTGTCCCCGCTCCCTTCTCTCAGTGCTGCCCCCTAATGCCGGATGTCTCCTGTCTGTCCCCTCCCCCACTCCCTTCTCTCAGTGCTGCCCCCTAATGCCGGATGTCTCCTGTCTGTCCCCGCTCCCTTCTCTCAGTGCTGCCCCCTAATGCCGGATGTCTCCTGTCTGTCCCCGCTCCCTTCTCTCAGTGCTGCCCCCTAATGCCGGATGTCTCCTACAGATATTGGGAATAATTTGGCCAGCAGGGGGAGCTACGTGGAGGCGTTACATTATTATACAGAAGCTATTAGGTTAAACCCTGGCGAGTACAGGTGAGTGTGGGGATCCCAGCGGGGGCGCTCCTGTGTGCAGCCTCCTCATGGCCCCTCTCATCCCCCACAGGTTTCTGGGAAACCGCTCGTACAGTTATGAACGCGTCGGCCGCTATAAGGAGGCGCTGGAGGACGCAGAGAAGTCGCTGGAGCTGCAGCCGAACTTTATAAAGGGTCAATTCCGGAAAGGAAAGGCCCTGAAGGGGCTGAAGGTGAGGAGGCTGCACCGGCGGTGGCGATAACACTCCTCCCACCTGCGGGGGGCGATAACACCTGCTGTATAACTTACCACGCGCTATACAAATAAATATTATTATTATTATTACCTCTGTGTCCTCTCTATTTGCAGAGATATTCCGAGGCCGTCGCGGCATTCCAGCAAGTCTTATCATGTGACCTGAATTGTACGGAGGCAGCACAGGAGATGGCAGACTGTCAGCAGAAGCTGCAGGTGACTCCTCCCCCTGTCACTGCCCCTCCCCCAGCACCCACCTCACCCGTATCCTCATACACTTTATCCTTGTGTGTCCTGTAGGAGCTGATGATGCCCACAAGGGGGAGCCTCCCGAGTTATACTCCCCTGAGCGTCCGACCAACTCTGCCCAGTAAGTACTGACCTTTAAGTAGGGGGTGGGGCCCTTGTCATGTGACCCTTGAATGGGCGGGGCTCATGTCTCATGTGATCTCTGTTGCAGGTTTGATAGGTCAGAATAATAATAATACTAAAGTGTTTATTGCTCGTAATCTGGTTTATACAAGATCCAGTAATGGAGGTCAGTCGGACCCCCGTAGCCCCCCTACAGCCAAGCCAGCCAGCAGGTATGTGACCACTATCAGGGGGAGGGGCTTGGCAGGGGTGGTCAGTAACAGTCTCCTCTTCTCCGCAGCACCTTGTACCCCGTCTGGGTGGGGAACATCACAGCCCGGGTGACGGAGGACGTGCTGAGGTCACAGTTTTCAGTGTAAGTGCTGGATCGGGGCGCAGAGGGTGAGCCCCCCCCACCCCCACCACACACACACACTGCTGACTCTTCTCTGCTTTTAGGTTCGGTGCCATTCACTCTCTCCGTATCCTGTACAGCAGGACCTGCGCCTTCATCAACTTCTCCAGGAAAGATGCTGCCGAGTCCGCCTTCCGAACCCTGCAGGTGACCGAGCTGCTCTCCGACCTCCCCCAGCCTCACATTACCTGCACTCCTCCTCCTCCCCCAGCCTCACATTACCTGCACTCCTCCTCCCCCAGCCTCACATTACCTGCACTCCTCCTCCTCCAGCCTCACATTACCTGCACTCCTCCTCCTCCTCCAGCCTCACATTACCTGCACTCCTCCTCCTCCTCCAGCCTCACATTGCCTGCACTCCTCCTCCTCCTCCTCCAGCCTCACATTACCTGCACTCCTCCTCCTCCTCTGGCCTCACATTACCTGCACTCCTCTTCCTCCTCCTCCTCCAGTCTCACATTGCCTGCACTCCTCCTCCTCCTCTGGCCTCACATTGCCTGCACTCCTCTTCCTCCTCCTCCTCCAGTCTCACATTGTCTGCACTCCTCTTCCTCCTCCTCTGGCCTCACATTGCCTGCACTCCTCCTCCTCCTCCTCCTGTCTCACATTGCCTGCACTCCTCTTCCTCCTCCTCTGGCCTCACATTGCCTGCACTCCTCTTCCTCCTCCTCTGGCCTCACATTGCCTGCACTCCTCTTCCTCCTCCTCCTCCTCTGGCCTCACATTACCTGCACTCCTCTTCCTCCTCCTCCTCCTCCAGTCTCACATTGCCTGCACTCCTCCTCCTCCTCCTCCTCCTCTGGCCTCACATTGCCTGCACTCCTCCTCCTCCTCTGGCCTCACATTGCCTGCATTCCTCCTTCTCCTCCTCTGGTCTCATTGCCTGCACTCCTCTTCCTTCTCCTCTGGCCTCACATTGCCTGCACTCCTCTTCCTCTTCCTCTGGCCTCACATTGCCTGCACTCCTCTCTCCTCCTCCTCCTCTGGCCTCACATTACCTGCACTCCTCTTCCTCCTCCTCCTCCTCCTCCTCTGGCCTCACATTGCCTGCACTCCTCTTCCTCCTCCTCTGGCCTCACATTGCCTGCACTCCTCCTCCTCCTCCTCCTCCTCCTCTGGCCTCACATTGCCTGCACTCCTCCTCCTCCTCCTCTGGCCTCACATTACCTGCACTCCTCCTCCTCTGGCCTCACATTACCTGCACTCCTCCTCCTCCTCCTCCAGCCTCACATTACCTGCACTCCTCCTCCTCCAGCCTCATATTGCCTGCACTCCTCCTCCTCCTCTGGCCTCACATTGCCTGCACTCCTCCTCCTCCTCTGGCCTCACATTACCTGCACTCCTCCTCCTCCTCTGGCCTCACATTACCTGCACTCCTCCTCCTCCAGCCTCACATTACCTGCACTCCTCCTCCTCCAGCCTCATATTGCCTGCACTCCTCCTCCTCCTCTGGCCTCACATTGCCTGCACTCCTCCTCCTCCTCTGGCCTCACATTGCCTGCACTCCTCCTCCTCCTCTGGCCTCACATTACCTGCACTCCTCCTCCTCCAGCCTCACATTACCTGCACTCCTCCTCCTCCTCCTCTGGTCTCACATTGCCTGCACTCCTCCTCCTCCTCCTCCTCTGGCCTCACATTACCTGCACTCCTCCTCCTCCTCCTCCTCCTCCTCCTCCTCCTCCTCCTCTGGCCTTACATTGCCTGCACTCCTCCTCCTCCTCCTCCTCCTCCTCTGGCCTCACATTACCTGCACTCCTCCTCCTCCTCTGGCCTCACATTACCTGCACTCCTCCTCCTCCTCCTCCTCTGGCCTCACATTGCCTGCACTCCTCCTCCTCCTCTGGCCTCACATTACCTGCACTCCTCCTCCTCCAGCCTCACATTACCTGCACTCCTCCTCCTCCTCTAGCCTCACATTACCTGCACTCCTCCTCCTCTGGCCTCACATTACCTGCACTCCTCCTCCTCCTCCTCTGGCCTCACATTGCCTGCACTCCTCCTCCTCCTCCAGCCTCACATTGCCTGCACTCCTCCTCCTCCTCCTCCTCCTCCTCTGGCCTCACATTACCTGCACTCCTCCTCCTCCTCTGGCCTCACATTGCCTGCACTCCTCCTCCTCCTCTGGCCTCACATTGCCTGCACTCCTCCTCCTCCTCTGGCCTCACATTGCCTGCACTCCTCTTACATTGATCATCTTTCCTAGGGGTTGAATATTGAGGGGACAACATTAGTCCTTCAGCTGCGGAACCCAGAACACTCACACCTGAACCCCAGCGGGAGCGGAGCCAAGAAGCTCGGAAAGTGAGGAGGCAGATGGGGCCCAACTGGTGACGGGGCTGTGTGTAACCGGTGCACAATAAAGGAGGCTTTCATACACTTACCTGTGTTGTCTTACTGCTAATAGTGGTGCGCCCCCCGCAGGATGGTGGAATGAAGGGTCAGCAGCGCTCTATAGCGGATGTCTCTTATCTCCAACAGGTGGAGCTACAACCCTCTGTCTCCCAGTGTTATATGCTGTATCACTCCATATCACCAGCAGGGGGCACTCCTCCCTCTGTCAGTGTAATCCTCCGTTTTACCAGCAGGGGGCACTCCTCCCTCTGTCAGTGTGTTTCCCCATATCCCCAGCAGGGGGCACTCCTCCCTCTGTCAGTGTTTCTCTGTATCCCCAGCAGGGGGCACTCCTCCCTCTGTCAGTGTGTTTCTCTGTATCCCCAGCAGGGGGCACTCCTCCCTCTGTCAGTGTTTCTCTATATCACCAGCAGGGGGCACTCCTCCCTCTGTCAGTGTGTTTCCCCATATCACCAGCAGGGGGCACTCCTCCCTCTGTCAGTGTTTCTCTGTATCACCAGCAGGGGGCACTCCTGCCTCTGTCAGTGTGTTTCCCCATATCACCAGCAGGGGGCACTCCTCCCTCTGTCAGTGTTTCTCTCTATCACCAGCAGGGGGCACTCCTCCCTCTGTCAGTGTGTTTCTCTCTATCACCAGCAGGGGGCACTCCTCCCTCTGTCAGTGTTTCTCTCTATCACCAGCAGGGGGCACTCCTCCCTTTGTCAGTGTGTTTCCCCCTATCACCAGCAGGGGGCACTCCTCCCTCTGTCAGTGTGTTTCTCTCTATCACCAGCAGGGGGCACTCCTCCCTCTGTCAGTGTTTCTCTATATCACCAGCAGGGGGCACTCCTCCCTCTGTCAGTGTGTTTCCCCATATCCCCAGCAGGGGGCACTCCTCCCTCTGTCAGTGTGTTTCTCTGTATCACCAGCAGGGGGCACTCCTCCCTCTGTCAGTGTGTTTCCCCATATCCCCAGCAGGGGGCACTCCTCCCTCTGTCAGTGTTTCTCTCTATCACCAGCAGGGGGCACTCCTCCCTTTGTCAGTGTGTTTCCCCCTATCACCAGCAGGGGGCACTCCTCCCTCTGTCAGTGTGTTTCTCTGTATCCCCAGCAGGGGGCACTCCTCCCTCTGTCAGTGTGTTTCTCTGTATCACCAGCAGGGGGCACTCCTCCCTCTGTCAGTGTGTTTCTCTCTATATCCCCAGCAGGGGGCACTCCTCCTTCTGTCAGTGTGTTTCTCTCTATCCCCAGCAGGGGGCACTCCTCCCTCTGTCAGTGTTTCTCTATATCACCAGCAGGGGGCACTCCTCCCTCTGTCAGTGTGTTTCTCTGTATCCCCAGCAGGGGGCACTCCTCCCTCTGTCAGTGTGTTTCCCCATATCCCCAGCAGGGGGCACTCCTCCCTCTGTCAGTGTTTCTCTGTATCACCAGCAGGGGGCACTCCTCCCTCTGTCAGTGTGTTTCCCCCTATCACCAGCAGGGGGCACTCCTCCCTCTGTCAGTGTGTTTCTCTCTATCCCCAGCAGGGGGCACTCCTCCCTCTGTCAGTGTTTCTCTGTATCACCAGCAGGGGGCACTCCTCCCTCTGTCAGTGTGTTTCCCCATATCACCAGCAGGGGGCACTCCTCCCTCTGTCAGTGTGTTTCTCTCTATCCCCAGCAGGGGGCACTCCTCCCTCTGTCAGTGTTTCTCTGTATCCCCAGCAGGGGGCACTCCTCCCTCTGTCAGTGTGTTTCTCCGTATCTCCAGCAGGGGGCACTCCTCCCTCTGTCGGTGTGTTTCCCTGTATCCCCAGCAGGGGGCACTCCTCCCTCTGTCAGTGTGTTTCTCTGTATCACCAGCAGGGGGCACTCCTCCCTCTGTCGGTGTGTTTCTCTGTATCCCCAGCAGGGGGCACTCCTCCTTCTGTCAGTGTTTCCCTGTATCCCCAGCAGGGGGCACTCCTCCCTCTGTCAGTGTGTTTCCCCATATCACCAGCAGGGGGCACTCCTCCCTCTGTCAGTGTTTCTCTGTATCCCCAGCAGGGGGCACTCCTGCCTCTGTCGGTGTGTTTCTCTGTATCCCCAGCAGGGGGCACTCCTCCCTCTGTCGGTGTGTTTCTCCGTATCCCCAGCAGGGGGCACTCCTCCCTCTGTCAGTGTAATCCTCCGTATCCCCAGCAGGGGGCACTCCTCCCTCTGTCGGTGTGTTTCTCTGTATCCCCAGCAGGGGGCACTCCTCCCTCTGTCGGTGTGTTTCTCTGTATCCCCAGCAGGGGGCACTCCTCCCTCTGTCGGTGTAATCCTCCGTATCTCCAGCAGGGGGCACTCCTCCCTCTGTCGGTGTGTTTCTCTGTATCCCCAGCAGGGGGCACTCCTCACTCTGTCGGTGTGTTTCTCCGTATCCCCAGCAGGGGGCACTCCTCCCTCTGTCAGTGTAATCCTCCGTATCCCCAGCAGGGGGCAGTGATGTCTCATATTGAGCAGATCTCTGTGTTTGGAGTTGGCACTGAGCGGTTCCTGTGCCGTATCCACCTGGTGTCTTGTATACAGGCTGCAGTGATATCCCGTGTGATGTAATCCGCCGTCTGATAATCCGGCACACTGTATATTTATGTGGAGCAGAGAGGAGCGGTACCTGCAGCAGATCACACTAATCGTCTCCTAGAGAGGATCACGTATTACTGATAATCCGGAAAGTCTGATAATCTGGCACCAGCCCCATTCCTGCTGTGTACAGGATTCCTCTGTCTGATAATCTGGCACCAGCCCCATTCCTGCTGTGTACAGGATTTCTCTCTGTGTCTGATAATCCGGAACGTCTGATAATCTGGCACCAGCCCCATTCCTGCTGTGTACAGGATTTCTCTCTGTGTCTGATAACCGGAACGTCTGATAATCTGGCACCAGCCCTATTCCTGCTGTGTACAGGATTTCTCTCTGTGTCTAATAATCCGGAACGTCTGATAATCTGGCACCAGCCCTATTCCTGCTGTGTACAGGATTCCTCTGTCTGATAATCTGGCACCAGCCCTATTCGTACAGATGCATTGGAGATCCTGTCTTTCGGCAGAGTGGTCAGAAGATTTGTGACGTCACTGCGAGCAGGATCCATAGGACAAGCGTGAAGCCGGACACCATCAATACTGCGTATACATGCAGCCTGCAGCGGGGGGAGGGATACAAATAAACCTTGTTTAATGACTGTGGCGGCCCCGGCGTGTCACAGGGGGGCAGCGTTTAATATACCGCCAGCGCTTCCCATCTCCATAATCTGCAGATAATAGGTGGATATTGAGCGCCGCTCGTCTCCGCCACTGACAGTCATTTCCCAAAGCAATAATGGATGGAATTATCTCCAGATTACAGAGCGCGGCGAAAACAATTACATGCGGCTGTCTCCCGGGAACAGTGACTGTCTACACACATCAGCGGGCGAGGGGCTGGCGCTACCTCATTCACACACACTACACCATCACAGACTGATATTACCTCATAGAGAGAGGCCGGTCACCCATAACACCATCACAGACTGATATCACCTCATAGAGAGAGGGGTCGGTCACCCATAACACTATCACAGACTGATATCACCTCATAGAGACGGTCCGGTCACCTGTAACACCATCACAGACTGATATCACCTCATAGAGAGAGGGGCCGGTCACCCATAACACCATCACAGACAGATATCACCTCATAGAGAGAGGCCGGTCACCCATAACACCATCACAGACAGATATCACCTCATAGAGAGAGGGTCCGATCACCCATAACACCATCACAGACTGATATCACCTCATAGAGAGAGGCCGGTCACCCATAACACCATCACAGACAGATATCACCTCATAGAGAGAGGCCGGTCACCCATAACACCATCACAGACAGATATCACCTCATAGAGAGAGGCCGATCACCCATAACACCATCACAGACTGATATCACCTCATAGAGAGAGGCCGGTCACCCATAACACCATCACAGACTGATATCACCTCATAGAGAGGGTCCGGTCACCCATAACACCATCACAGACTGATATCACCTCATAGAGAGGGTCCGGTCACCCATAACACCATCACAGACTGATATCACCTCATAGAGAGAGAGGCCGGTCACCCATAACACCATCACAGACTGATATCACCTCATAGAGAGAGAGGCCGGTCACCCATAACACCATCACAGACAGATATCACCTCATAGAGAGGGGGTCCGATCACCCATAACACCATCACAAACTGATATCACCTCATAGAGAGGGGCCGGTCACCCATAACACCATCACAGACTGATATTACCTCATAGAGAGGGGCCGGTCACCCATAACACCATCACAGACTGATATCACCTCATAGAGAGGGTCCGGTCACCTGTAACACCATCACAGACTGATATCACCTCATAGAGATGGTCCGGTCACCTGTAACACCATCACAGACTGATATCACCTCATAGAGAGAGGCCGGTCACCCATAATACCGTCACAGACAGATATCCCCTCATACAGAGGGGCCAGTCACCCATAACACCATCACAGACTGATATCACCTCATAGAGAGAGGGGCCGGTCACCCATAATACCATCACAGACTGATATCACCTCATAGAGAGAGGGGCCGGTCACCCATAACACCATCACAGACTGATATCACCTCATAGAGAGAGGCCGATCACCCATAACACCATCACAGACTGATATCACCTCATAGAGAGAGAGGCCGGTCACCCATAACACCATCACAGACAGATATCACCTCATAGAGAGGGGCCGGTCACCCATAACACCATCACAGACAGATATCACCTCATAGAGAGAGTCCGATCACCCATAACACCATCACAGACTGATATCACCTTATAGAAGGGCCGGTCACCCATAACACCATCACAGACTGATATCACCTCATAGAGAGAGAGGCCGGTCACCCATAACACCATCACAGACTGATATCACCTCATAGAGAGAGAGGCCGGTCACCCATAACACCATCACAGACAGATATCACCTCATAGAGAGGGGCCGGTCACCCATAACACCATCACAGACAGATATCACCTCATAGAGAGAGTCCGATCACCCATAACACCATCACAGACTGATATCACCTCATAGAAGGGCCGGTCACCCATAACACCATCACAGACTGATATCACCTCATAAAGAGAGGGGCCGGTCACCCATAACACCATCACAGACTGATATCACCTCATAGAGGGGTCAGTCACCTATAACACCATCACAGACTGATATCACCTCATAGAGAAAGGCCGGTCACCCATAACACCATCACAGACTGATATCACCTCATAAAGGGGTCAGTCACTCATAATACCATCACAGACTGATATCACATAGAGAGGGGCCGGTCACCCGTAACACCATCACAGACTGATATCACCTCATAGAGAGAGGGGCCGGTCACTCATAACACCAGCACAGACTGATATCACCTCATAGAGAGAGAGGCCGGTCACCCATAACACCATCACAGACTGATATAACCTCATAGAGAGAGAGGCCGGTCACCCATAACACCATCACAGACTGATATCACCTCATAGAGAGAGGCCGGTCACTCATAACACCAGCACAGACTGATATCACCTCATAGAGAGGGGCCGGTCACCCATAACACCATCACAGACTGATATCACCTCATAGAGAGAGGCCAATCACCCATAACACCATCACAGACAGATATCACCTCATAGAGAGAGTCCGATCACCCATAACACCATCACAGACTGATATCACCTCATAGAAGGGCCGGTCACCCATAACACCATCACAGACTGATATCACCTCATAGAGAGAGGCCGGTCACCCATAACACCATCACAGACTGATATCACCTCATAGAGAGAGGCCGGTCACCCATAACACCATCACAGACTGATATAACCTCATAGAGAGAGAGGCCGGTCACCCATAACACCATCACAGAGTGATATCACCTCATAGAGAGAGAGGCCGGTCACCCATAACACCATCACAGAGTGATATCACCTCATAGAGAGAGAGGCCGGTCACCCATAACACCATCACAAACTGATATCACCTCATAGAGAGAGAGGCCGGTCACCCATAATACCATCACAGACAGATATCACCTCATAGAAACGGGCCGGTCACCCATAATACCATCACAGACTGATATCACCTCATAGAGAGAGGCCGGTCACCCATAACACCATCACAGACTGATTTCACCATATAGAGAGGGGCCGGTCACCCATAACACCATCACAGACTGATATCACCTCATAGAGAGAGAGGCCGGTCACCCATAACACCATCACAGACTGATATCACCTCATAGAGAGAGGGGCCGGTCACCTGTAACACCATCACAGACTGATATCACCTCATAGAGAGGGGCCGGTCACCTGTAACACCATCACAGACTGATATCACCTCATAGAGAGAGGTCGGTCACCCATAACACCATCACAGACTGATATCACCTCATAGAGAGAGGGGCCGGTCACCTGTAACACCATCACAGACTGATATCACCTCATAGAGAGGGGCCGGTCACCTGTAACACCATCACAGACTGATATATACTACAGGGGGAGAGCGCACAGGGGGGCTATATACTAATGGGAGAGCGCACAGGGGCATCAATTCTGTATGTAAATAGTTGAACCTTTGTGAAAGGTAACAAAACACGTTTCCTACTGATGTTCAGCTCAGAGCGTCACCTGACAACAGACCCCGCTAAGTGGAGCGTCACCTGACAACAGACCCCGCTAAGTGGAGCGTCACCTGACTATAGACCCCGCTAAGTGGAGCGTCACCTGACTATAGACCCCGCTAAGTGGAGCGTCACCTGACTATAGACCCCGGTCAGTGGAGCGTCACCTGACTATAGACCCCGGTCAGTGGAGCGTCACCTGACTATAGACCCCGCTAAGTGGAGCGTCACCTGACTATAGACCCCGCTAAGTGGAGCGTCACCTGACTATAGACCCCGCTAAGTGGAGCGTCACCTGACTATAGACCCCGCTAAGTGGAGCGTCACCTGACGATAGACCCCGGTATCACCTCATAAAGGGGTCAGTCACTCATAATACCATCACAGACTGATATCACATAGAGAGGGGCCGGTCAACCGTAACACCATCACAGACTGATATCACCTCATAGAGAGAGGGGCCGGTCACTCATAACACCAGCACAGACTGATATCACCTCATAGAGAGAGAGGCCGGTCACCCATAACACCATCACAGACTGATATAACCTCATAGAGAGAGAGGCCGGTCACCCATAACACCATCACAGACTGATATCACCTCATAGAGAGAGGCCGGTCACTCATAACACCAGCACAGACTGATATCACCTCATAGAGAGGGGCCGGTCACCCATAACACCATCACAGACTGATATCACCTCATAGAGAGAGGCCAATCACCCATAACACCATCACAGACAGATATCACCTCATAGAGAGAGTCCGATCACCCATAACACCATCACAGACTGATATCACCTCATAGAAGGGCCGATCACCCATAACACCATCACAGACTGATATCACCTCATAGAGAGAGGCCGGTCACCCATAACACCATCACAGACTGATATCACCTCATAGAGAGAGGCCGGTCACCCATAACACCATCACAGACTGATATAAACTCATAGAGAGAGAGGCCGGTCACCCATAACACCATCACAGAGTGATATCACCTCATAGAGAGAGAGGCCGGTCACCCATAACACCATCACAGAGTGATATCACCTCATAGAGAGAGAGGCCGGTCACCCATAACACCATCACAAACTGATATCACCTCATAGAGAGAGAGGCCGGTCACCCATAATACCATCACAGACAGATATCACCTCATAGAAACGGGCCGGTCACCCATAATACCATCACAGACTGATATCACCTCATAGAGAGAGGCCGGTCACCCATAACACCATCACAGACTGATTTCACCATATAGAGAGGGGCCGGTCACCCATAACACCATCACAGACTGATATCACCTCATAGAGAGAGGGGCCGGTCACCTGTAACACCATCACAGACTGATATCACCTCATAGAGAGGGGCCGGTCACCTGTAACACCATCACAGACTGATATCACCTCATAGAGAGAGGTCGGTCACCCATAACACCATCACAGACTGATATCACCTCATAGAGAGAGGGGCCGGTCACCTGTAACACCATCACAGACTGATATCACCTCATAGAGAGGGGCCGGTCACCTGTAACACCATCACAGACTGATATATACTACAGGGGGAGAGCGCACAGGGGGGCTATATACTAATGGGAGAGCGCACAGGGGCATCAATTCTGTATGTAAATAGTTGAACCTTTGTGAAAGGTAACAAAACACGTTTCCTACTGATGTTCAGCTCAGAGCGTCACCTGACAACAGACCCCGCTAAGTGGAGCGTCACCTGACAACAGACCCCGCTAAGTGGAGCGTCACCTGACTATAGACCCCGCTAAGTGGAGCGTCACCTGACGATAGACCCCGCTAAGTGGAGCGTCACCTGACTATAGACCCCGGTCAGTGGAGCGTCACCTGACTATAGACCCCGGTCAGTGGAGCGTCACCTGACTATAGACCCCGCTAAGTGGAGCGTCACCTGACTATAGACCCCGCTAAGTGGAGCGTCACCTGACTATAGACCCCGCTAAGTGGAGCGTCACCTGACTATAGACCCCGCTAAGTGGAGCGTCACCTGACGATAGACCCCGGTAAGTGGAGCGTCACCCGACTATAGACCCCGGTCAGTGGAGGGTCACCCGACTATAGACCCCGCTAAGTGGAGCGTCACCTGACTATAGACCCCGCTTAGTGGAGCGTCACCTGACTATAGACCCCGGTCAGTGGAGCGTCCCCCGACTATAGACCCCGGTAAGTGGAGCGTCACCTGACTATAGACCCCGCTAAGTGGAGCGTCACCTGACTATAGACCCCGGTCAGTGGAGCGTCACCTGACTATAGACCCCGCTAAGTGGAGCGTCACCTGACTATAGACCCCGGTAAGTGGAGCGTCTCCTGACTATAGACCCCGGTAAGTGGAGCGTCACCCGACTATAGACCCCGGTAAGTGGAGCGTCACCTGACTATAGACCCCGCTAAGTGGAGCGTCACCTGACTATAGACCCCGGTCAGTGGAGCGTCCCCCGACTATAGACCCCGGTAAGTGGAGCGTCACCTGACTATAGACCCCGCTAAGTGGAGCGTCACCTGACTATAGACCCCGGTCAGTGGAGCGTCACCTGACTATAGACCCCGCTAAGTGGAGCGTCACCTGACTATAGACCCCGGTAAGTGGAGCGTCTCCTGACTATAGACCCCGGTAAGTGGAGCGTCACCTGACTATAGACCCCGGTAAGTGGAGCGTCTCCTGACTATAGACCCCGGTAAGTGGAGCGTCACCTGACTATAGACCCCGCTAAGTGGAGCGTCACCTGACTATAGACCCCGGTAAGTGGAGCGTCCCCCGACTATAGACCCCGGTAAGTGGAGCGTCACCTGACTATAGACCCCGCTAAGTGGAGCGTCACCTGACTATAGACCCCGGTCAGTGGAGCGTCACCTGACTATAGACCCCGGTAAGTGGAGCGTCACCCGACTATAGACCCCGGTAAGTGGAGCGTCACCCGACTATAGACCCCGCTAAGTGGAGCGTCACCTGACTATAGACCCCGGTAAGTGGAGCGTCACCTGACTATAGACCCCACTAAGTGGAGCGTCACCTGACTATAGACCCCGGTCAGTGGAGCGTCACCTGACTATAGACCCCGGTAAGTGGAGCGTCACCCGACTATAGACCCCGGTAAGTGGAGCGTCACCCGCCTATAGACCCCGGTAAGTGGAGCGTCACCCGACTATAGACCCCGGTAAGTGGAGCGTCACCTGACTATAGACCCCGCTAAGTGGAGCGTCACCTGACTATAGACCCCGGTCAGTGGAGCGTCCCCCGACTATAGACCCCGGTAAGTGGAGCGTCACCTGACTATAGACCCCGGTAAGTGGAGCGTCACCTGACTATAGACCCCGCTAAGTGGAGCGTCACCCGGACTATAGACCCCGGTAAGTGGAGCGTCACCCGACTATAGACCCCGGTAAGTGGAGCGTCACCCGACTATAGACCCCGCTAAGTGGAGCGTCACCCGACTATAGACCCCGGTAAGTGGAGCGTCACCTGACTATAGACCCCGGTAAGTGGAGCGTCACCTGACTATAGACCCCGCTAAGTGGAGCGTCACCCGACTATAGACCCCGGTAAGTGGAGCGTCACCCGACTATAGACCCCGGTAAGTGGAGCGTCACCCGACTATAGACCCCGCTAAGTGGAGCGTCACCCGACTATAGACCCCGGTAAGTGGAGCGTCACCCGACTATAGACCCCGGTAAGTGGAGCGTCACCCGACTATAGACCCCGCTAAGTGGAGCGTCACCCGACTATAGACCCCGCTAAGTGGAGCGTCACCCGACTATAGACCCCGCTAAGTGGAGCGTCACCTGACTATAGACCCCGGTAAGTGGAGCGTCACCTGACTATAGACCCCGGTAAGTGGAGCGTCACCCGACTATAGACCCCGGTAAGTGGAGCGTCACCCGACTATAGACCCCGGTAAGTGGAGCGTCACCTGACTATAGACCCCGCTAAGTGGAGCGTCACCTGACTATAGACCCCGGTCAGTGGAGCGTCCCCCGACTATAGACCCCGGTAAGTGGAGCGTCACCAGACTATAGACCCCGGTAAGTGGAGCGTCACCTGACTATAGACCCCGCTAAGTGGAGCGTCACCCGACTATAGACCCCGGTAAGTGGAGCGTCACCCGACTATAGACCCCGGTAAGTGGAGCGTCACCCGACTATAGACCCCGCCTAAGTGGAGCGTCACCCGACTATAGACCCCGGTAAGTGGAGCGTCACCTGACTATAGACCCCGGTAAGTGGAGCGTCACCCTGACTATAGACCCCGCTAAGTGGAGCGTCACCCGACTATAGACCCCGGTAAGTGGAGCGTCACCCGACTATAGACCCCGGTAAGTGGAGCGTCACCCGACTATAGACCCCGCTAAGTGGAGCGTCACCCGACTATAGACCCCGGTAAGTGGAGCGTCACCCGACTATAGACCCCGGTAAGTGGAGCGTCACCCGACTATAGACCCCGCTAAGTGGAGCGTCACCCGACTATAGACCCCGCTAAGTGGAGCGTCACCCGACTATAGACCCCGCTAAGTGGAGCGTCACCTGACTATAGACCCCGGTAAGTGGAGCGTCACCTGACTATAGACCCCGGTAAGTGGAGCGTCACCTGACTATAGACCCCGGTCAGTGGCCCCTCACTAAAAGTTGTTGAGTACCCCTGGTCTAGGCTATGGTGTTGTGTATAGTAGTAGGTAGAGTAGATGTGCGGTCACAGGTCCCTGTGTAGATTGTAGCTGATGCTGTAGATGTGTGAGGTACCATGCGGCTCCTCCTCCTCCTCACATTCCTGCACCCTCCTCTCCCCCCTTTCCCCCTTCTCTCCCCCCTCTCCCCCTCCTCCTCGCCTCTTCGATGCCTCTTGATCTGGTTAAGTGTTACAAGTGGAGATCAGGCGGCAGACAATGGTGGGGAGGGGGCTATTCATTAGCTAGATAATCCATTCTTATTCATGAGCTCCCTGGGGAGGAGGGGGGGGGCAGGAAGGGGGGCATCAATCTTCATAACAGGAACGTGCTGCGGCCGTTCACGCGGCATATGGTGCCCCCCACACACACATCTTCATTACGTCTAATTGAATTGTATCTGTGTGACAGGAGCCCCTCGTGTATCGCACCACCGCCACTACAGCAACCGAGGATGTGTAATAACCCCATCACTCCTCACCAGCTGCGGACCCCTAATATATGACTGGTGCTGTGTACCCCCAATATATGTGCAGTGTACCTGACCAATACAACCATACTGTGGATAACAGCGCCATACCAGACCTGATACCCCCATACTGTGACTGGATAACACCGCCACACCAGACCTGACCAATACCGCCATACTGTGACTGGATAACACTGCCACACCAGACCTGACCAATACCACCATACTGTGACTGGACAACACTGCCAGACCTGACCAATACCGCCATACTGTGACTGGATAACACTGCCATACCAGACCTGATCAATACCGCCATACTGTGACTGGATAACACTGCCATACCAGACCTGACCAATACCCGCCATACTGTGACTGGATAACACCACCATACCAGACCTGACCAATACTGCCACACTGTGACTGGATAACACCGCCATACCAGACCTGACCAATACCCCCATACTATGACTGGATAACACCGCCATACCAGACCTGACCAATACCGCCACACTGTGACTGGATAACACCATCATACCAGACCTGACCAATACCGCCATACTGTGACTGGATAACACTGCCATACCAGACCTGACCAATACCGCCATACAGTGACTGGATAACACTGCCAAACCAGACCTGACCAATACCGCCATACTGTGACTGGATAACACCTTCATACCAGACCTGACCAATACCGCCATACTGTGACTGGATAACACCATCATACCAGACCTGACCAATACCGCCATACTGTGACTGGATAACACCGCCAAACCAGACCTGACCAATACCGCCATACTGTGACTGGATAACACTACCACACCAGACCTGACCAATACCGCCATACTGTCACTGGATAACACTACCACACCACACCTGACCAATACCGCCATACTGTGACTGGATAACACCGCCATACCAGACCTGACCAATACCGCCATACTGTGACTGGATAACACTGCCATACCAGACCTGACCAATACCGCCATACTGTGACTGGATAACACCGCCACACCAGACCTGACCAATACCGCCATACTGTGACTGGATAACACCGCCATACCGGACCTGACTAATACCACCATACTGTGACTGGATAACACCGCCATACCAGACCTGACCAATACCACCATACTGTAACTGGATAACACTGCCATACCAGACCTGACCAATACCGCCATACTGTAACTGGATAACACCGCCATACCAGACCTGACCAATACTGCCATACTGTAACTGGATAACACCGCCATACCAGACCTGACCAATACCACCATACTGTGACTGGATAAAACCGCTATACCAGACCTGACCAATACCGCCACGGCTCCACCTTTCGAAAAGACACTTGATTTACTGGCAAGTCTGAATGGGAGGTAGGAGACTAAAAAATAAAAACAAAATAAAAGTTGTTTCCTTCCCCCTGTTCCCTGGTGCTGCCCGAGGGACCGGACCACAGGGGCCTAGTGGTAAATACGGCCCTGTGTAGTATACGGTTATCATTCTCATCATTGTATCTCAGACCTCTATATTATAAGTATACGCTCTTTAGCTCATGTTCGCTCACTTTTAGTCTTTTTTAGTAAAATAACGGCCAATATTTTCAGTCTTCAGTGATTCGGTATTCAGATGCATGGTCAGGACGGACGTTTTTGTTGTTCACACAGATTTTATTTTTGTTGTCCGTCCTTTTACCGTCTTTTCAACAAAATTTAATGGACCTTTATAATAGCTGCACCCAAGAGGGCGATGTACACGGCCATCATTCAGCCTGAACACCAACCAACACCAGTGACGGACAACAGAGGAGGGTAAACAACGGACAATATTTGGTACTCAAAGTAATGACCGTGGTTGTGGTAGTTAGGTTATTATTATATATGATAGCTGGTTGTTGGGTTATTATTATATATTAGATATGGATATTAGATTATTATTATTATGATGATAGGTGGTTGTTAGGTTATTATTATATATTATATATGATTGGTGGTTGTTAGGTTATTATATATTATGTATAATAAGTGATTGTTAGGTTGTTATTATATATTATGTATAATAAGTGATAGCTAGGTTATTAATATATATTATACTCAGATAATAGATTATTTATTATCATCATCATCATTATTATTTGTCATAGTGATTATTATATCCTTTATTGTACATAGACTTTATATCATTTTTGTTATATTAGGTGATTTTTTATGTTGTTATAATATTAGTTATGTCTTTCCTCTATATACTCCTCTGTGTATTTGGGCGTCTATTCTCTCACAGTATATATCCTCAATGTTTCTCCCACCCCACATGTCTGTCACTCATCACATGAAAACTGCTGGGAGAGAACTGATGGCAGCTGATCCCATTGTCTCCGGGGTCACGTCTATTGTTTCCTCATGGACTGTAAGATCCTGCGCCCCAACACAATGTGTGACCGCTAGAATACTGGGGCCCCCTATAGCTAAGCCTCACTCTTTCTTTTATTATGTTTTATACTGTTATTTTTTATCTGATTTATTATTTATCTGTCTGTTTTTTATGCATTTATTTATTTAGGACATTATTAATATTATTATTATTGTTATTATTATTACTGCTATTATTATTACTATTATTGTTTATTATTATTATTACTGTTGTTATTATTACTGCTATTATTATTACTATTATTGTTTATTATTATTATTACTATTATTGTTTATTATTATGAATATTATTATTATTACTACTACTGTTGTTGTTGTTGTTATTATTATTACTATTATTGTTATTATTATTATTAATATTATTACTACTGTTATTAATATTATTATTACTATTATTGTTTATTATTATGAATATTATTACTACTGTTGTTGTTGTTATTATTATTATTACTTTTATTGTTTATTATTATTATTATTAATATTATTACTACTGTTGTTATTATTAATATTATTACTTCTACTGTTGTTGTTATTATTATTACTATTATTGTTTATTATTATTATGAATATTATTACTACTGTTATTATTATTATTACTACTACTACTGTTACCATAATTCTTTTTTTTTTTCTCTAAATATTTTTTATTAATTTACATTTTTTTTATGTAGAAGTTGATTGTAATTATTTGGTTTGTGGTTTCTAGAATATTTTATAGTTCTTTTATCGGAATGTTTTTTTTTTTTTTTAGAATACTATGATTAATTTGGATTTATTAGAATATTATACTTTTTATCTTTCTTTTTTATTATTATACTTATTACAATTTTATCTTGATTTTTTTATTTTTTCATTGTATTTTTTTATCTTGATTTTTAGCATTAATATAATATAATATAATTAATACCAATTATACCACACAAAGCTAATTTTAAAATATATAAATTTTTATTAAACATGATTAAAAAATCAATAAAACCTTTGATCTGTTTCTAGTGCAAAAGGGAATCCAGCAGTAATTGGTCACCAGACCACCATATTTCTAATGATGACTCTAACATATATCGCTATATCATATAAACGTCACAATCAATATTCATATAGCCCTGCAGTGTATCTACACAGCCTCGGATCGCTGAAAACAATGTCAGCCTATATCCGCAATATAAATGATAGTGTAATGAGACGCTTACCCATCGTGGTGTCTGGTAACCGCAACCCCGACGCACGTTTCGCCTTTAAATCGCTTTATCAAGGGGCGTCTTGAAATTTGGATTTATTAGAATATTATACTTTTTATCTTTCTTTTTTATTATTATACTTATTACAATTTTATCTTGATTTTTTTATTTTTTCATTGTATTTTTTTATCTTGATTTTTAGCATTAATATAATATAATATAATTAATACCAGTAGTATTAGTTTTATTACTATTGATTACCAATAAATTGTCTATTTATCTTGATTTTTTTTCTTGCATTTTATTTCATTACTATTACTAAGATGATGATGATTAATAAGATTTGGGTTATTATTTCATCTTAATTTAAAAAAGTTATCGTATTATTTTAGTGAATTATTATTATTAGTTTTCTCTTGTACCATTATGTTATGATTAGTATCATCATCATCATCATTGTTGTTGTTGTAATTATTATTGTTATTTTGCTTATTTATACCTATTTTTTACCTTGCCTTAGTGTTTTCCTTAATAACCGTGTGTGGTGCTGTGTCTGCTAGATATCACACCCCAGAGGCTCCTGTAGGAAATCAGCCATCATTTATTGAATGATCACAGACCATATCTGTGACCTCTCGCCCCGGAGTTACCCGAGGGGTCACGTAATCCCACCGACCCCAGTGCACCCATTGTGGAATGGACCGGGTGACAGGTAAGTAGATCAGGGCTCCTGGGGCGAGGGACTTAAATAAAATAAATACATTTCTATACACGGTGAGCAAGACAAGTCTGCTCTTATATGTGGAAGACAAATCCCAGGGTCCAATGCTCCAGAAAAGTCTCCTTCATGTGATCTGCATATAGTCAGTGCACAGTACAACTTCTGTCCTGTATGCTGGGTGTAATCCTTAATATATATATATATATATATATATAATATATATATATATATATATATACACATACACAGCGCACAGTACAACTTCTGTCCTGTATGCTGGGTGTAATCCTCAGTATATATATATATATATATATATATATATATATATATATATACACACAGCACACAGTACAACTTCTCCTGTATGCTGGGTGTAATCCTCAGTATATATGGAGGACAGTGCACAGTACAACTTCTCCTGTATGCTGGGTGTAATCCTCAGTATATATGGACAGTGCACAGTACAACTTCTCCTGTATGCTGGGTGTAATCCTCAGTATATATGGACAGTGCACAGTACAACTTCTCCTGTATGCTGGTGTAATCCTCAGTATATATGGACAGTGCACAGTACAACTTCTCCTGTATGCTGGGTGTAATCCTCAGTATATATGGACAGTGCACAGTACAACTTCTCCTGTATGCTGGGTGTAATCCTCAGTATATATGGACAGTGCACAGTACAACTTCTCCTGTATGCTGGGTGTAATCCTCAGTATATATGGACAGTGCACAGTACCACTTCTCCTGCCCTGTTCATATGGACAGTACACAGTACCACTTCTCCTGTGCTGTATGCCTATAGTATATACAGTGCCTCTCCATGTGATAGATGTAAATATATATATATATATATATATATATATATATATATATAGATGACAGCGTTAGAAGCAGATGACTTTGCTGGAGGTGACTTCTCTATATACATCAGACTGGCTGATGATCTTTGACTGGGATGGTGTAACCATGACCACCTGACCTTTCTTCCTCTTTCCATATAGCTTTCCCTTCTTCCTCCCATTCCCTTTCCCTTCTTCCTTCCTATCACCTTTCCCTTCCTCCTCTTCTTCCTCCCTTTCCATCAGTTTCCTTCTCTCCTTCCTTCCTTCCTGCTCATTGCTCCAATTCCCTTCTTTTACCCTTCCCTTCTGTTTCTTCCTCCCTTTTCTTCAGTTTCCTCCTCTCCTTCCTTTCTTTTACGCTTCCTTTCCTCTTCTTCGTCCCCTTGCTTTCTTTCACCCTTCCCTTCTTCTTCTTCCTCCTCTTCCTTCCTGTAACCCTTCCTTTCATTTTCCTTTCTTACTTTTAGCTTTCCCTTCCATTTTTTTCATCCTCCCTTTTTCAGTTTTTTTTACCTTTCCCTTCCTCTTCTTCCTCCCCTTTATTCCTCTTCTTTCTCCCCTTTGTTCCTCCTCACCCTTCCCTTCTGTTTATTCCTCTCCCTCCATTCCTTTCACCCCTCCCTTCCTCTTCTTCCTCCTCTTCCTTCCTTTCACCCTTCCCTTCTTCCCTCTCCATCTTTTGGAAGCTGTAGCACATTAAGGGTCCTCTGCCCATCTCTTCTAGTCCTTTAATCATCCACCTCTATCTCCTCATCTTCTGAGAACTCATCAACTGTGTGTTCCATGGAGGGGCACTGTGGGGAATGGAGGAAGAGTCCTTGTGAGGTTGGGGAGCAGAGTCTGGTATCCTCCTCGTCCTCCTCCTCCTGCTCCCCGCCTTCAGGCATGGACACCAGCTTCTCCAGTGCGTGTGGTGGCAGCTTCTTCAATGACTCCACGTCAGCCTTCATCTCCTCCAGGTCTCTCTTCAGCTTGGCTCTTCGGTTCTGGAACCAGGTGATGACTTGGGCATTGCTAAGTCCTAGCTGTTGGGCAATGTGGTCACGGTCGGCAGGGGACAAGTATTTCTGATAGAGAAAACGTTTCTCCAGCTCGTAGATCTGGTGATTGGTGAAAGCTGTTCGAGATTTTCGCCTCTTCTTAGAGTTCGACCGATGTCCGTAGGAACCCAGCGGCTCGCGACCTTTCAATGTGAGAAGAGGGAAAAATGTAGGGGGTCAATCGAGATAGAACCACACAAGAGGCCACGGACATCCATCAATCTATATAGTCAGACATTCATTCACCTATGCACAAGCCAAAAAGACAGAAATGGCTGCACATCGCACCCATGGCTGACACGAAAGCTTATTCAGCTACATTTAAAACCAACATCAGAAGTTAGTATATAATTTGGCCAAACCATATTGCCTCATGTACCACGTACAGGTCTTCTGATACACATGAGTCCCTAACCAAAAAACATCACTGTGCCGGTCAACGACCACAATCCCCGCAAAACGTGCGCAAGCAGAGAAGGGGGGCCACAGAATGGCCCTGCAACCCCATTGTCACAGGACCAGACCCTAAAGGGCCCCCCGGACCCCGCAGGCGCCACCGGCGGAAAAAGTGGACGCCAAGCAACACAAGTGTGAACAAGCTCTTACCTCTCTCTCCATTCCGGGTGCTGGCCGGGTTCTGGTGTGGTGTTTTTGGGTCTGGTCCTGTGGCATGGGGGTTGCAGGGCCGTCCCATGGCCCCCGTTCCCTGACTGTGCGCACCTGCGGGGTTGGTGGCCACTGACTGGCACGGTTTGGACTTAGTGTAGGGACCCATGTGTATCAGATACCTGCACGATGGTACATGGGGCAGTATGGCTTGATCAATTCATACACAAAATTCTGATGTGTTTTTTATTTAGCCTAGGGGCACTAGTATCAGCCATAGGTGTGAGGTGCAGCGCTCTTTTTCTTCCCTGAACCACATTCATTCACCTATATTCCCATATTCTCGTCCAGTCCTCCCATGAGTGATCTGTCCACTCATCTATGTATCCATATTCCGATCTATCCAAGTGTCCGACCACTCATCTATGTATCCATATTCCGATCTATCCAAGTGTCCGACCACTCATCTATGTATCCATATTCCGATCTATCCAAGTGTCCGACCACTCATCTATGTATCCATATTCCGATCTATCCAAGTGTCCGACCACTCATCTATGTATCCATATTCCGATCTATCCAAGTGTCCGACCACTCATCTATGTATCCATATTCCGATCTATCCAAGTGTCTGACCACTCATCTATGTATCCATATTCCGATCTATCCAAGTGTCCGACCACTCACCTATGTATCCATATTCCGATCTATCCAAGTGTCCGACCACTCATCTATGTATCCATATTCCGATCTATCCAAGTGTCCGACCACTCATCTATGTATCCATATTCCGATCTATCCAAGTGTCGACCACTCATCTATGTATCCATATTCTGATCTATCCAAGTGTCCGACCACTCATCTATGTATCCATATTCCGATCTATCCAAGTGTCCGACCACTCATCTATGTATCCATATTCCGATCTATCCAAGTGTCCGACCACTCATCTATGTATCCATATTCCGATCTATCCAAGTGTCCGACCACTCATCTATGTATCCATATTCCGATCTATCCAAGTTTCCGACCACTCATCTATGTATCCATATTCTGATCTATCCAAGTGTCCGACCACTCATCTATGTATCCATATTCCGATCTATCCAAGTGTCCGACCACTCATCTATGTATCCATATTCCGATCCAATCACCCCATTAGTCATGTGTTCATCCCACAAGGTACCCATATAATCATCCACCTATATATCCACAGTCTCAACTTTCCATCCCACCAGTCATCCATATATCCATACATTCATTCACCTATTTATACTTATTTCCATCCAATATTCTCACCAGGCATCATCCATCTACATACATTCATCACCCATCTACATATATGTATACCATTGTGTGGTGTCATTGTCAGACATGGTGGACTTAACAAGTCTTGTCACATAAACCCACTGGTCTACAGACATGTTACTCACACTACAGGCATCTCTGCGAACCTATCCGTGTCCTAGTAGAGGCCCCACCATAGATCTAAGCAGCAAGAAGTCTCTGTCCTGCCCAGCGCCATGTGTACATCACTATACACATGAAGACCACTTGGCTAATAACATGAAGGACCTTCTTGTTCTGTGAAAAGTCATCTGACTCATTGAGGGATTGAGCCCACAAAACCTCTAATAAATAAATTCTTCAGCAGTTCGCCCTACAGCAGCTCTTCTATGGGATCAGACGAGATGGGCGAGCCTTCACTACCCCCACACACATCAATGAGTCTTAAAGTGATATTACACGGGGTGATTATCTGCCGAATTGGGCAAGCAATTGTTCAGTCCTTTGCTGATTGTCGTCTTTAAAGATCATCGATCACCAGTCATGCATCGCTCCATGTAATAGGTGATGCACGGCCAATGACTCATTCGGTATATAGAAAAGAATAAAGATGTTATGCTTACCTCTCCAGGCTCCTCCAGTGTCCTCCTGCTTTGTCTCTGCTTCCTCCGTGACAGCTCACTCAGCCATACATTGACTGCAGTGTTGTTGTGTCTCGGTCCGTGTCTGAGCTGGCTGTCACTGCAGAGATGGGTTCAGTGGCGGACACAGAGACACAGCAGGAGGACACTGGGGGAGCATGAAGGGGTAAGTATAAAACATCTTTATTATTTTACCCCTTCAAAACAAGGATTGCACGTACATCACTAACACGATTTTTGAGCCGTCTAATAAGCTTGGTAAGTGAGCGCCAATCTAGCAAATCAGCACTCACAGTGACAAGACCAGTCATTCTGTAGATGGTCTAACCCCGTCATCTACACATCATTGTTTGGCCCTTGTCACAGGTGCTCAGATTCTTACACTTGTCCGTTTTTTCTGCTTCTTCCTGTAGTAGATCACTGTCCTCATCTTCCTCTAATAGATCATTGTTCTCCATGTAGATCACAATACTTATATTCCTGTAGTAGATCACTGTCCTCTTCTTCCTCTAATAGATCATTGTTCTCCATGTAGATCACAATACTTATATTCCTGTAGTAGATCACTGTCCTCTTCTTCCTCTAATAGATCATTGTTCTCCATGTTACATAGTTACATAGTTACATAGTTAATACGGTTGAAAAAAGACACATGTCCATCAAGTTCAACCAAGGAGGGGATGGATACATGTAGATCACAATGTAGATACATGTTCTCCATGTAGATCACAATACTTATATTCCTGTAGTAGATCACTGTCCTCTTCTTCCTCTAATAGATCATTGTTCTCCATGTAGATCACAATACTTATATTCCTGTAGTAGATCACTGTCCTCTTCTTCCTGTAATAGATCATTGTCCTCTTCTTCCTGTAATAGATCATTGTCCTTTTCTCCATGTAGTAGATCACAATACTTCAAAGGCAGATGGGGGATGAAGGTATTTATTGGTTTCACCACTAGATGTCAGTGTTTTGTATGTAACCGCTTTACCTGTTACACAGCTGTAGTGAACGAAGGGGTTACTGCTCCTTCTATATTATGTATATTATTGTCCAATAGAGATACTCTTTCTATCTAAACTATCACTTCTTACACGCTTTCTTCTTCACCAATCAAAGGGCTCCATACACACCCCTGTAGGAAGTAGTCACTTGGTAGGAGGAAGTGTGCCGTAGTCTTACACAGATTCTTGTGGGAGGAAGACATACAGAGTAGGCATCCCTGCTGTAGTTAAGCCAGGGCTTGGCTTTGTCCCGCTGTGTAAGTGAGTCATTACCCATGTGTATGAAGCAGCTAGAGACTCTCAGCTTCTCTAGTCTACCTATGTCTACTATGCAGTACTAAAAAACTACAAGGAGAACAAGTCAGGGATCATCCCAGCCCCAACCAAGAACATCACTACAAAGTGCAGGGCAGTATCCTAGGACAGAGGAGCTGACCCAGATACAGCAAAGCTACCCAAACGAAGGTCTACGTACTCTATCTCGCAGCGCAGATGAAACTGGAAAACTTTGGACACTTAGCTTTGCCCAGGTAACCACGACTGGGGCTTGTGTCACCTTAATAGGACGGGAACCCCGACACTGTAAGGCAGAAGGTGGTCAGACATAGTCTAAACACAGGCACAAGTATTTCTCTCAATTATTCTCTCAAGTATTCTTCTCTAAAGTTCTGGCAGAGCACAGTACTACATTGGGTTGGGACCCCCTTGAAAAAACTCCTCTCCTCTTCACTGCTCAACTCTCAACTATACAAGTACCGCTACATCTACCTCTTATATCAGCACTTACAAGTATCTCTCAGCACAGATCCAGTGAGACACTAAAGCCTGTATCCAGATAAGCTATTTACTACCAAAGTGTTCTGTATTCCAAGAGACTGTTGAGTAAAGCTGTTATATTTATTTTACTGTGACTCAGTCATCTCTCCCATTGCACCAGCACCTATACACATTTTCCCCTTTCTGTGGGTGGCGGTACCCATAGTCGGGGTGGGTCATTTTCCACTCAGGACTACCGTGACAGGAGCCCAAGGGACCCATCACAGCCCGGCAGGTCACCAACCATTTCAGGGGAGTTTAGCCAGCCTCTCTACAAAGCAGGTACCAACATCACACCTGTGTGCTGGACTAGCACTGGTGTCACAACACTTATACCTCTGGCTGAGCTGTACACCTACACCGACCAACCACCACAGAATTGGTGTCACTGGTCGAGTAGAAGAGTACCACAACAGTACTTATATTCCTGTAGTAGATCACTGTCCTCTTCCTGTAATAGATTGTTGACCTCTCTTTCCTGTAATAGGTCAGTGTCCTCTTCTTCCTGTAATAGGTCATTGTCCTCTTTTTCCTGTAGTAGGTCAGTGTCCTCTTCTTCCCGTAATAGATCATTGTCCTCTTTTTCCTGTAATAGATCATTGTCCTCTTCTTCCCGTAATAGATCATTGTCCTCTTCTTCCCGTAATAGGTCAGTGTCCTCTTCTTCCCGTAATAGGTCATTGTCCTCTTCTTCCCGTAATAGATCATTGTCCTCTTTTTCCTGTAATAGATCATTGTCCTCTTCTTCCCGTAATAGATCATTGTCCTCTTTTTCCTGTAATAGATCATTGTCCTCTTCTTCCCGTAATAGATCATTGTCCTCTTCTTCCCGTAATAGGTCATTGTCCTCTTCTTCCCGTAATAGATCATTGTCCTCTTTTTCCTGTAATAGGTCATTGTCCTCTTTTTCCTGTAATAGGTCATTGTCCTCTTTTTCCTGTAATAGATCATTGTCCTCTTCTTCCCGTAATAGATCATTGTCCTCTTCTTCCCGTAATAGGTCATTGTCCTCTTCTTCCCGTAATAGATCATTGTCCTCTTTTTCCTGTAATAGGTCATTGTCCTCTTTTTCCTGTAATAGATCATTGTCCTCTTCTTCCCGTAATAGATCATTGTCCTCTTTTTCCTGTAATAGATCATTGTCCTCTTTTTCCTGTAATAGATCATTGTCCTCTTCTTCCCGTAATAGATCATTGTCCTCTTTTTCCTGTAATAGATCATTGTCCTCTTCTTCCCGTAATAGATCATTGTCCTCTTCTTCCCGTAATAGGTCATTGTCCTCTTCTTCCCGTAATAGATCATTGTCCTCTTTTTCCTGTAATAGGTCATTGTCCTCTTTTTCCTGTAATAGGTCATTGTCCTCTTTTTCCTGTAATAGGTCATTGTCCTCTTCTTCCTGTAATAGATCATTGTCCTCGTCTTCCCATAATAGATCATTGTCCTCTGCTTCCTGTAATATTTCATTGTCCTCTTCTCCATGCGGTAGATCACAATACTCATCTTTCTGTAATAGATCGCTGACCTCTTCTTTCTGTAATAGATCACTGTCTCCATGTAGTAGATCACTGTCTCTAATACATTATTATAATCCTACAAGACGGCTCAGAAGGAGGAAGACAAATGTTCCATAAATCTGATCCAGGTGGCTCCTTCTGTTGCAGAGACTGTTTCCTTCTCCTCCTCCTCCCCAGGAAAAATACTACGACTATATTTCATGCCTAGTGTCATCTTGGTAGTGTGCCCATAGACGGATCACTAGAGGAGGACAGGCAGGAGATGCCATTTGAGTGTTGGCAGAGTAAGACGTTCCTCATGTTTGAGGCCTGATATGTGATCACTGACAGATGAGGGAATCTTCTCCAGACAGGGTATTTATATCATTGGCAATAGACATGGGCGACAAGGAAGGGGCTTGATCCATCATCTGGGATTTCAGCTGCTTTATGATGGACTCAAGACAACGCTCAACACGTTCCTAACCAGCAAATCCAGTATCATGTAGTGCGGACGCCTGGGATTACATAACAGCTTGTAATGACCCTCGGTTCCAGATACAGAAAACGTGGACTAGGAATGTTCTCAGAACTTCCCCGATCTGCAAAGTTGTGTAATCTGAAGAAAATCCACTGCAGAAAAGCTCATAACAGCAGGACAGGAGATCAACAACCAGCTGCCCAGTACAGAGGTCCTTCTGAAGGTCAAAGGTGGAATACACCACAGGGTAAAACCAAACTAAGCAGAGAAAATCCAAGAACTGATGGTGTCTACTACATAGAGAAGATCCAGTGATCAGAACCGACCCCATCAGAGACAACCGTACCCAAATATATATATATATATATATATATATATATATTATATTAACCCTCCTTAGTATATGGACCAGATTCCAGAGTCGATCCGACCCTCCTCCCTCCTTAGTAAATTGAGCAGATTCCAGAGTCGATAAGACCTTCCTTAGTGTATTTGAGCAGATCCCAGAGTCAGATCCGACCCTCCTTAGTATATTGAGCAGATCCCAGAGTCAGATCCGACCTTCCTCAGTATATTGAGCAGTCCCAGAGTCAGATCCGACCTTCCTCAGTATATTGAGCAGATCCCAGAGTCAGATCCGACACTCCTTAGTATATGAAGCAGATCCCAGAGTCAGATCCGACCCTCCTTAGTATATGGAGCAGATCCCAGAGTCAGATTCAACCCTCCTTAGTATATTGAACTGATCCCAGAGTCAGATTCGACCCTTCTTTGGGATCTGCTCCATATACTAAGAAGGGTCGAATCTGACTCTGGGATCAGTTCAATATACTAAGGAGGGTCGAATCTGACTCTGGGATCTGCTCCATATACTAAGGAGGGTCGGATCTGACTCTGGGATCTGCTCCATATACTGAGTCAGATCCGACCCTTCTTAGTATATTGAGCAGATCCCAGGGTCAGATCCGACCTTCCTCAGTATATGGAGCAGATCCCAGAGTCAGATCCGACCCTCCTTAGTATATGGAGCACATCCCAGAGTCAGATCCGACCCTCCTTAAAATATTGAACTGATCCCAGAGTCAGATCCGACCTTCCTCAGTATATGGAGCAAATCCCTGAGTCAGATCCGACCTTCCTCAGTATATTGAGCAGATCCCAGAGTCAGATCGACCATCCTCAGTTTATGGAGCAGATCCCAGAGTCAGATTCGACCCTTCTTAGTATATGGAGCAGATCCCAGAGTCAGATCCGACCTTCCTCAGTATATTGAGCAGATCCCAGAGTCAGATCCGACCCTCCTTAGTATATGGAGCAGATCCCAGAGTCAGATCCGACCCTCCTTAGTATATTGAACTGATCCCAGAGTCACATTCGACCCTTCTTAGTATATGGAGCAAATCCCTGAGTCAGATCCGACCTTCCTCAGTATATTGAGCAGATCCCAGAGTCAGATCGACCATCCTCAGTTTATGGAGCAGATCCCAGAGTCAGATTCGACCCTTCTTAGTATATGGAGCAGATCCCAGAGTCAGATCCGACCTTCCTCAGTATATTGAGCAGATCCCAGAGTCAGATCCGACCCTCCTTAGTATATGGAGCAGATCACAGAGTCAGATCCGACCTTCCTCAGTATATAGAGCAGATCACAGAGTCAGAACCGACCTTCCTCAGTATATGAGCAGATCCCAGAGTCAGATCCGACCTTCCTCAGTATATGAGCAGATCCCAGAATCATATCCGACCTTCCTTAGTATATTGAGCAGATCCCAGGGTCAGATTCGACCCTTCTTAGTATATGGAGCAGATCCCAGAGTCAGATCCGACCTTTCTCAGTATATTGAGCAGATCCCAGAGTAAGATCTGACCTTCCTCAGTATATTGAGCAGATCACAGGGTCAGATCCGACCTTTCTCAGTATATGGAGCAGATCCCAGAGTCAGATCCGACCTTCCTCAGTATATTGAGCAGATCCCAGAGTCAGATCCGACCTTCCTCAGTATATTGAGCAGATCCCAGAGTCAGATCCGACCCTTCATAGTACATGGAGCAGATCTCCTAGCCATACCTTGTCTCTGGAGTTTGCAGCCCAGATGTCTTTAGCTCTTTTTGCCACACCACCATCCTGTACACAGATTCATGGCCCGGTTGCCCTCTCTTTCACTTTCGCCCTCTCTTTCTAGTGCCACCTAGATAGTGCCTCACATTATAAAAGTACCTCACAAAGAGCTAGTGCCCCCTTTACAGTGAGGGTGGCATTATGTAGCCTAATACTCATTGTAGATTAGCATTGATCTGAGAGATCTGCACTCTTACATGGCAGGAGCAAGGGCTGCATGGGTATTGTTAGTGATGTCCGTGCAGCCCTTGTTTTATATAGAAAATAGTAAAGTTTGTACTTACCTTTTCATGCTGCCAGGTGTGCTCCCCTCACTGCAGCTGCCACTGAAGCTTCTGAGGCCGTCTCTAAAGTGACAGGATGCTCAGCCAGTCACTGGCTGCGGGGTTGTCCCGTCTCAGTCGGTGATTGGCTGAGCAGCCTGTCACTTCATAGACAGCCTCAGAAGCTTCAGCGGCAGCTGCTGTGAGCAGGATAAGTGGGGAAAGGCAGCAGGACACCAAGGAGCATGGACAGGTAAGTATAATCTTTATTATTTTACTTTATGCTGTCATCAGCCGCCTGCCGCGCTTCACCATTACACGTAGCGATGTGCGGACGGCGCCAATTACTTTTAAAGGAGAAGTCCAGCGAAAATTTTTATTACAGTATTGTATTGCCCCCCAAAGTTTATACAAATTACCAATATACACCTATTATGGGAAATGCTTATAAAGTGTTTTTTTTTCCCTGCACTTACTAATGCATCAAGGCTTCACTCCTGGATAACATGGTGATGTCACTTCCTGGATAACATGGTGATGTCACTTCCTAGATAACATGGTGATGTCACTATTCCTGGATAACACCCGGGACGTCACTTCTGGATAACATGGTGATGTCACTTCACTGGATAACATGGTGATGTCACTTCCCGGATAACATGGTGATGTCACTTCCTGGATAACATGGTGATGTCACAACCCGACTCCAGCAGCTGTGCGGGCTGTGGCTGGGAGAGGCTGATGGCAGGGGGACACTGAGGGACACAGGGTACTGGAGGTAAACTGAGCATCCCCCTGCCATCATCTTCTCCAGCAGCCACAGCCCACACAGCTCTGGGAGTCTGGTCGTGACATCACCATGATGTCCCTCTAGTGACCTCCACACAGTGATGATTCCCCCTCAATGACCTCCACACAGTGATGATTCCCCCTCAATGACCTCCACACAGTGATGATGCCCCCTTAGTGCCCTCCACACAGTGATGATGCCCCTTAGTGACCTCCACAGTGATGATGCCCCCTTTGTGACCTCCACAGTGATGATGCCCCCTTTTGTTACCTCCAAAGTGATGATGCCCCCGTTTGTGACCCCACAGAGATGATCCCCCTTTGTGACCTCCACACAGTGATGGTGCCCCTTAGTAACCTCCACACAGTGATGATGCCCCCTTAGTGATCTCCACACAGTGATGATGCCCCTTAGTGACCTCCACACAGTGATGATGCCCCCTTAGTGACCTCCACACAGTGATGATGCCCCCTTAGTGCCCTCCACACAGTGATGATGGCCCCTTAGTGACCTCCACAGTGATGATGCCCCCCCTTGTGACCTCCACAGTGATGATGCCCCCTTTTGTGACCTCCACAGTGATGATCCCCCTTTGTGACCTCCATACAGTGATGATTCCCTCTCAATGACCTCCACACAGTGATGGTGCCCCTTAGTGACCTCCACACAGTGATGATGTTGCCTTAGTGACCTCCACACAGTGATGATGCCCCCTTAGTGACCTCCACACAGTGATGATCCCCCCCTTAGTGACCTCCACACAGTGATGATGCCCCCTTAGTGACTTCCACATAGTGATGGTGCCCCTTAGTAACCCCCACACAGTGATGATGCCCCCTTAGTGACCTTCACACAGTTATGATGCCCCTTAGTGACCTCCACACCGTGATGATGCCCCCTTAGAGACCTCCACACAGTGATGATGCCCCCTTAGTGACCTCCACAGTGATGATGCCCAATTAGTGACCTGCACAGTGATGATGCCCCCTTAGTAACCCCCACACAGTGATGATGCCCCCTTAGTGACCTCCACACAGTGATGATGCCCCTTAGTGACCTCCAAGCCGTGATGATGCCCCCTTAGAGACCTCCACACAGTGATGATGCCCCCTTAGTGACCTCCACAGTGATTATGCCCAATTAGTGACCTCCACAGTGATGATGCCCCCTTGGTGACCTCCACACAGTGATGATGCCCCCTTAGTGACCTCCACACCGTGATGATGCCCCCTTAGTGACCTCCACAGTGATGATGCCCAATTAGTGACCTCCACAGTGATGATGCTCCCTTAGTGACCTCCACAGTGATGATGCCCCCTTAGTGACCTCAACACAGTGATGATGCCCCCTAGTCCAACACAGAAGTGATACCACATTAAGTAATAAAAGTGACACCCTGCCTACTCCATCTCAAGAGAA